>NC_081155.1:14238649-14456149 GCF_012432095.1 Onychostoma macrolepis
AGTGGAGAGGCACAGAATCCATGTTGCTTGAAGTCCAGTGTGAAGTTTCCACAGTCAGTGATGATTTGGGCTGCCATGTCATCTGCTGGTGTTGGTCCACTGTGTTTTCTGATGTCCACAGTCAATGCAGCCATCTACCAGGAAATTTTAGAGCACTTCATGCTTCCTTCTGTTGACAAGCTTTATGGAGATGCTGATTTGATTTTCCAGCAGGACTTGGCACCTGCCCACACTGCCAAAGGTACCAAAAGCTGGTTCAATGACCATAGTGTTACTGTGCTTGATTGGCCAGTAAACTCGCCTGACCTGAACCCCATCGAGAATATGTGAGGAAGATGAGAGACACCAGACCCAACAATGCAGAAGAGCTGAAGGCCACTATCAGAGCAACCTGGGCTCTCATAACACCTGAGCAGTGCCACAGACTGATCGACTCCATGCCACGCCGCATTGCTGCAGTAATTCAGGCAAAAGGAGCCCCAACTAAGTATTGAGTGCTGTACATGCTCATACTTTTCATTTTCATACTTTTCAGTTGGCCAAGATTTCTAAAAATCCTTTCTTTGTATTGGTCTTAAGTAATATTCTAATATTTTGAGACACTGATTTTTGACTTTCAATCAAGCTCTAATCATCAAAATTAAAAATTAAAATTACAGTCTGTGTGTAATGAATGAATATAATATACAAGTTTCACTTTTTGAATGGAATTAGTGAAATAAATCAACTTTTTGATGATATTCTAATTATATGACCAGCACCTGTATATATACACACACACACACACACACACAAACATTTTATAGAGAGAGATTTCTCAATGACAGTACTTACATAGTAGTCATGTGTGTTTAAAAGTGTTTAAAAGAATATGAAAAGTCTTCGTATTACCTTTGGTCTTTAGTATATGTCAAGCAGGAGATTTTCATAATATGACAGGAAGAATAACGAGCACAATCAGAAGGTTAGGTCATCGGAAAGGTTGGATGAGAGCAGAGGATGGAATATTTATGGGTAAAGGCTGAACTCTCACATGCATTAGGACATACTTTGACAAATTAATGGCGGCATTCGAGCCAATTGAGGTCAACTGATGCCTGTAGCCTACATGTGAGAGTTTTTAGCAGAAAGAAACTGCAGACAGCCAGAACAAATGTAGCTGAAATTCCCGCAGTAACATGTTGGAAATGATAAAGAAACTGAGCTGAAATCTAAATTATGACCTCCAAATTTTCAACCTGTTCAACAACAGACAACACCTGAAGGATGTGATGTATTGGTGCATTTATGTCTTTCTATGACCTATTCAACTAGAGCACAAAAAAGTGATAGTTCATCCAAAAATGAACAGTCTGCCCTCATTTACCCACCCTCATGTCGTTCCAAACATGTATAACTTGATTTCTTCTGCAGAGCACAAAAGAAGATATTTTGAAGATGGTTTCAGCTGTTTTTTTCCATACAATGAAAGCCAGTGGGGTCCAAAACAACATGACCAAAACAGCACACAGACTTCCAATGTATGGGCATATATATATATATATATATATATATATATATATATATATATTAACTTTTGTGTTCTATGAACATTTTTTTTTAAAGGTTTGGAACGACAGGTAAAAAAACCAAAAAAAACAAAAACATGAATTTTCATTTTTGGGCGAACTGTCCCTTTAAATTCAGAATCTAATGTAGGTCGATTTTTTTCAGGTATCCAAACTTATTCAGACAACAATAAAAATTTAGATCATAATATCTTGATGCACTAGTTCGCAAATATTCCATACTTTGATGTTATTTAGACTCATTGTGAACATGCCTACACAATTTAAATAAAACCTCACATATTTCGACTATTTAAGGTCTTCCAGTTTCCCTTGGCACTGGAGTGTTTACTAGCGAGCTAAAGCATCTCATTAGGAAATGAACAGTGGGCGGCTGAAATCATCAGTGGCTAAATTCACCACTCTTCTGACCGCAAACCTTCATGGATCATTTGATTAGCAGTGGGTAATTGGCTCCATCCTTCATACGCTCTGACTTCAGCTCTCAGTACACGGCTGTCTTTAAAGTCCCAAAAGGGCAAAAGGAACTTAGCAAGATGTCGAAGGCGATTACTGTAATAAAGGTCACTCTGTTGTTTAGGGTTTTACCTTTATATCTTTAATAGCAACCACTCTCATGACAGTAATATAAGAGAGAAGAAGAGTTTCTCCTTAACTCTTACATGGGAAGAGTATTTGTTGGTCCTTCTCCACTATAAGGCTCGGTCACATTAAATAATCTTCTGAAATGCATCCTAATGCCACAAGCCAACCCTCTTTCTGAGATGACTGATTACGGAGCCGAGGTACTCAAAGGTCAAAAGTTGATTCGGGACACTTACCAGGTCCGTTTTGGTCAGGTCTTGATATTCTGAAGAGTAATAGGAAGGTGTTTTCCCGAAGCTGTAGCTGTCACTGGCAGGTTTGTTTGGCTGGGCATGCTGGCGATAAGTGGCACTTTTAGGAGTCCAGCAGAAGAGGTTGATGGATTCTCGGACGCAGCGTTCAATGTCGATCTCTGAATGCAAAACAGCAAAGAGAGAAATGTCACTACATAAACTACCAGTCAAAAGTTTGGGGTTGGTTAAATAAAAAAAGGTTTTTGACAGAATCTATTATGCTTTTATTTCTTAAAAAAATGCAGTAAAAAAAGTAATATTGTAAAATATTATTACAGTTTTAAATAACTGTTTCCTCTTTGAATACATTTTAAAATGTAATCTATTCCTGCCATGCAATGCTGAATTTTTAATTACTCCAGGCTTCAGTGTCACATAATTTTTCAGAAATCATTCTAATATGCTGATTTGATGCTCAAGAAACATTTACTATTATCAGTGTTAAAATCATTTGTGCTGCTTGATATTTTTGTGGAAACAAAATGCATCTGTAGTGATGTAAAGCACAAATTGTGCTTTAAGAGAGTGACGGCTATTTCATTAAGACAAGCAAGTCTTAAGCTATTGAATCTAGCACTTGCAGTTACGGGAAATTTAAATATCTTAAGAGCGCTAAGAACAGCAACTTTGTGCTCATTTGGCAAAGCCGCAGGAGAATCACAGACTGTATAACTTCCGTCTAATTAACCTTGGATGACCTTGGAAAGCCTCTCCAGAGAGCTGCCCTCCGGCTGATCCAAAGACTCCGACTCCCTGCCAATGCTTCATTCAGTCACAAACAAACTCAGCGAAGACATCAACACTTCATTCACACTCTCCCAGCCGCAGATGAAGAGAAGAAGAGGAGATTCAACTGCTTCCTTCAAATGCAAAGCCAGCTTTCTTGAGCCATGCGCCTTAAACCGGAGATTAAAGTAACAGGGATTCACATGGATATAAACAAATCAGGAATCCTTTCCTGGCTGTCTCACTCACTTTCTATCCTGTTAGCGAAAAAAAAAGTATCCCTAATGAAGTGGTTTAGCATGCTTGGCCTACTATTTAAATCAAGCCGAGTGTGACAGCTTCATTTTATTTAAGAGGATATGATCTGAATACTGGATTATAAACACTGGACTTTCACTGAGAGGCTGTGATTACTGTCCTCTGAACTAATACAGGCAAGAGAGAAAGAGAAGCTCTGCTTTATAAAAAAAATTAAAAAAGGGTTACCTACTTAGAAAGCATTTAATGCCATTATAGAAAATGTGAAAGCTCCAAAAGGCATCACATATACAGTCCCATAATGTTGTGACAAGCAGAGTGAAAAAATACCCAAAAATTATTTGCAGGTTTTTTTTCTAAATATATACTGTATATATACAGTAGGGGAAATAAGTATTCAACACTTGAACAAATGTTTTATTAAACACATTTCCAGTGCAGCAATTCACATGTAATTTTGACCAGATGTTGGTATTAACTCAAGTAATTTACACAGAGAAAAAATATTGAATATTACAATCCATAAAAAAAGTTATGTGTAATAAAGTGAAATGACACAGGAAAAAAGTATTGAACACACTAACTGAGATTATACTTAATACTTCCTGGAAAAGCCTTTGTTTGCAATAACAGCTTCAAGACGCTTCCTGTATGAACAAACTAATCGTGTGCAGGTGGGATTTTGGTCCATTCTTCTAAACAGACTGTCTTCAAATCTTGAATGTTCCGCGGGGCCCTCTTGTGAATCTTGATCTTCAGTTCCTTCCATAAATTCTCTATTGGGTTTAAGTCTGGTGATTGACTGGGCCATTCCAACAACTTTATTTTCTTCTTCTGGAACCAATTCCGAGTCTCCTTTGCAGTATGTTTTGGATAATTGTCCTGCTGGAATGTCCATCCATGTCTCATCCTCATCATCCTGGCGGATGGTAACAGATTCACCTCAAGAATTTCCCGGTACATGGCTCCATTCATCTTCCCTTCAATAACATGGATTCTGCCAGTACCATGAGAAGAAAAACAGCCCCATACCATGATGCTTCCACCTCCAAACTTCACTGTTGGTATGGTATTTTTAGGGTCATGCGCAGAGCCATTTCTCCTCCAAACATGGCGTGTGGTATTATTGCCAAAAAGTTCAATTTTTGTCTCGTCTGACGAGACTACATTCTCCCAGTAATTCACAGGGTTGTCCATACGTTTTATAGCAAACATCAAACAAGCTTCAACATGCCTTTTCTTCAAAAATGGAGCCTTCCGAGGTGAGCGTGCATGGAGGCCGTGGCGGTGGAGTGCATTGCCTATAGTTTTCTCTGTGACAACTGTACCTGCTGCTTCTAAGTCTCCCTGTAGCTCTTTCCGAGTGGTCCTTGGCTCTTGGATTACTCTTCTGATTAACCTTCTGACTCCCTGATCAGAAATCTTTCGAGGAGCTCTTTTGCGTGGCAGGTTGATGGTGGAGTTTCTTTCTTTCCACTTGCATATAATGGACCCGATGGTGCTTACAGGAACATTTAGGAGTTGTGAAATCCGTCTGTAACCACTACCATTTTTATGCAGCACAACAATAGCCCCTTTCCCACCGCTTTAGTTCCAGAACTAAAAGTACAGTACTAAAGTACTGGGACTATTTTACGCGAACTATTTCCCAGTACCATTTAAAGGGTTGCATTCGCACCGACAGTGGGTACTAAGAAGTGACGTAAGCCGGTCGACAGCAACGTCATTTGTGCGCGGCGTTCAACAACGAAAACAAAGAAGAATAACGTTAACAACAGGAGGATGGAGGACACTGTGATCAGAGCTGTGTTTTTGTTGTGTCTTGCGGGGTTCACAATAATGGACATGGAATGTCGACGTAACTTATACGTCAAGCGACTGAAAGATTGGAAAGAAGTTCAAAATGTTCAAAAGTGCCTGCACTTCAGCGTCTGTCCATCTATCGCTGTTCTCCATTCTTGCGAAATATAAGTTGATGCGATGTTTACACAGTATGTGTTTACACGGCGTTTTAAACCATGGCGGGTGAGGGTGTTTCCGTACGCGTTTAGCCAATCAGCGTACACTTACGTCACGATAGTTCCTATGGAACTGTTTTAGACCCTACTCTGAAGTAGGAGCTAATTTATGGCGCTTTTCCACTGCATGGTACGGCACGGTACGGTTCAGTACGGCTCACTTTTGGGGGGTTTTCCACTGGGTACGGTACCTGGTACCTGGTACTTTTTTTAGTACCACCTCGGCCGAGGTTCCAAGCGAACCGTACCGTTACCAAAACGTGACGTGTAAACTCTGCTGATCACTGATTGGCCGGAGAAAATCGTCATTACTGCGTCACTGAACTTGCGACGTGAGACACAACAGACCCGCTAGATTTAAATCAGCACAGCCAGCAAAGGATCGGTCGCAACTTTTGTTTGTATCAACCAAAAAATGGCTGTTTCGTGGTCTGCTGAGGAAGTACAGACGTTCCTCTCGTTGATAGCCGAGGAGCGGATCCAGCGAGAGCTTGATGGGGCGACGTCTTGCTGTTAAAAACATCCACATGCCGAGAATGAAGAACACCATTCTGTCGATATGCTCCATTGTTGTGTGTTTGTTTTTGGCGCGATTACGATGATGTCACGGCAGTAGAGGCGGCACAACTATAACGACACGTGAATAATCCCGCCCACTCTAAAGCGGTACTAAACTGCAGTGGAAACGCAAACCGAGCCGAACTGAGCCGTGCCGTACCGTGCCGAGCCGAGTCGTACCATGCAGTGGAAAAGCGCCATTAGTTCCTCAAGCGGAGTTCCGGGAACTAAAACAGTTCCTAGTTCCCGTGGTGCGAACACGCCAAAAAGTGGGTAGTTCCACAATTAGTTCGGGTACTATGAAAAGATTCCTGTGGTGTGAAAGGGCCTAATCTTGTTGCAAAGGTCCTTGGGACAGCTCTTTGCCTCTACCCATCATGAGATGTTTGTGTACTTGCATTCAGAGGTGGGTAAGGCTTTTTCTAACTGATTAACCTGCAATAACCTGGCTGATTCTAATTTGCACAAATAGGAGGTTGAACTAATTAGTGAAATCAGCTGTTGTCTTGATTTGTCTTGCCTTGGTGTACTTCTTTTTCTTTGTGTGTTCAATACTTTTTTCTTCTCCTATTTCACTTCATTAAATATAACTTTTTTATGGATTGTAATTTTATGATTTCTTTATCTGTGTATATTTCTTGAGTTAATACCAACATCTGGTCAAAATTTCATGTGAATTGCTGCACTGGAAATGTGTTTAATAAAAAAATTGTTCAAGTGTTGAATACTTATTTCCCCCACTGTATATATATACAGTGCCCTCCAAAAGTATTTGGAACAGTGAAGACAAAATTGCTCTGTTGGCTGTGAAGTCAAGACATTTACAAATATGATTAAAAGATGAATATGAGACAAAACTACAGAATGTCACATTTTATTATTGGGTGATTCAACACACAGATGTTTTACCAGCTAAGAAATTCAGCACTTTTAGAGTTTCATCCCTCGATCTGATGTGAGCATACGTACTGGAACATAAGTATTGCCTCACAAGTCTTTCTAAGTGATCAGCTGTGTTGCATTAATTCTTCAGATATTAAAAGCAGGGAATGTGTCGTATCAGTTATATCCATTACTTCTGCATTCTGAATCTTGCATTCGATGATGACACACACAAACCAGGAAAAAAGAAAAGAGGAAGTCAATTAGAGCTATAGCAAAAACAAAGGGCATGGAGAAATCAAGAGTTTGGAAACCACCAGCGACACCAGCAACCAACAACTACCTGATCGGCTGAGAAAACAACAGTAGTTGTTGACAGACAAATCATAAAAGCTGTGAAAATGAACCCTAAAAGACGTGTCTGTAAAATCACCAACAACTTCCAGAAAGCTGACGTGATTCTCTGACGATCTACTGTCCTCAGGAGACTTTGACACAGAATTACAGATGCTACACAGCAAGATACAAACCTCTGACCAGCTCCAAAAATAGAAAGGCAAGATTAGAGTTTGCAAAAAAGCACAAAGGTGAGCCAGAAGAGTTTTGGAACTGTGTTTATGGACCGATGAGACAAAGTTGAACCTTTATCTAAGTGATGGGAAAGCAAAAATGTGGAGGAAAAAAGTGAACTGCAATGATCCCAAGCATACAGCTTCGTCTGTAAAGCATGGTGGAGGTGGTGGCATGGCATGGCATGGGCATGCATGGCTGCCTCTGGAACAGGCCCTCTCAACTTTACTGATGACTTCACTTAACGTATGATGACAGTAGCAGAATGAATTTGGAAGAGTACAAAACCATCTTGCCTACCAATATTCAAGACAAGAAAATGCCACCAGATTCATTGGGAAGTGCTTCATATTGCATCAGGACAATGACCCAAAACACCCTTCCAGTTCAGTCAAGGAATTTATAAGGGCAAAGAAATGGAAAGTCTTGGATTGCCCAAGTCAATCTCCAGATTTAAATCCGATTGAACATGAATTTCACCAGCTGAAGAGGAGAGTAAAGGCAGAAACTCCCCAAAACAAGCAACAATTGGAATTGGCTGCATTAAAGGCTGGGAAAAGTATTTCAAAGGATGAGACCAAGAGTCTGGTGATGTCTATGGGTCACAGACTCACTGCTGTGATTGTGCGCAAGGGATCTGCAACTAAATAATAGCTTTTAATCTTTTATATCTGCCTTATGTTCATCTGTCCCAATACTTATGCTCACATCAATGAGTAGGATGAACTCTAAAAGTGCTGTTCTTTTTATTTGGTAAAACATGTATGTGTTGAAACGGCTAATAGTAAAATGTGACATTCTGTAGTTTTGTCTCATATTCATCTTTTCATCATATTTGCAAATGTCTTGACTCCACAGCCAACAGAACAATTTTGTCTTCACTGTTCCAATACTTTTGGAGGGCACTGTATATCCACACACACACACACACACACACACACACACAGATATACATTTTGTGTGTTTTTTAGTGCTGTCAAACGATTAATCGCGATTAATTGCATCCAAAATAAAAGTTTTTGTTTACATAATATATGTATGTATACTGTGTATATTTATTATGTATCTATAAATACACACACATACAGTATATATTTGGAAAATATTTACATGCATATACATTTATATATTTATATTCTTATATTTTATATTATATATGAATATATTTAATATATAAACAACATTTTTCTTAAAATATATACATGCATGTTTTTGTATTTATATATAAAAATCATAAATAGACGCAGTATACACACACATATTATGTAAACAAAAACTTTTATTTGGATGCGATTGATCGTTTGACAGCACTAGTGTTTTTATTTAACAACAAATACAGGAAAAGTGCAATACTGAGACATATTTAATTAATTCTTAATATTTAATTTAAAATAGCCTTTCTATTTTAGTATACATATAGTTTTATTTAATAAAATATGTCGCATGATCTTTCATAACTCACTCTAAAATGCTGATTCTGTTATAAAAACAAAAACAAAAAACATTTCATTATTATGAACTTCTATAAGTTGAAAACTGTGCTGCTTAATATTTTTGTGGAAACCATGATACATTTTTTTCAGTATTCTTTGATGAAGATAAAGTTAGCAAAAAACAAAAAAAACAAATGTTTTTTTTAACATTATATATGGTACATAAATGCTACATAATATATACCATTGAATCTCAGTGTTCATGTTAAGTCTGACTTAAAATTTGTTTACCAAAAATAATACTCAATGCAGAAAATGAATGTGATTTTTACATCTAGATCTTTCATGTGAGTTGAGTATGCTTTGTGTGAGAATTGCTATTTGTATGGCACACAGAGATTCTGTCTATGTGATGTGTTTCAAATCAGTCACCTATGAGGCTCTTTTCCAGTTAAGATAGCAAGCAAGGCTTTGGAATAGAGAGAGGAGAAGGAGAATGAATGCAAACAGCATGAGAGATGAGGCACCAATCAGTCAGTGCATTAGAGATTGTGACAGACGATCCACCTCTCCTCCAACCATCACCTCCCCGTCCCGCCTTCCACTGACCCAAATCTACAGGCAGAGATGAAGAACGACAGACGGATCTGGAGGTTCGAGACACGCGCACATCATAATTACGAAGACTCGTCACCTCTGCCATAACTCTAATATAACATCCTCCCAATCGAACCGAACAGCGCATGCACCAGGGGTCCTTGACTTCCCACATGTGTGTCCCACATTCAATCCATACCGCTCTCGAATCCCCACCCTACACAGTGGCACGGAAGGAATGAGTAAAGACATTCAGTCACATTGCATGAATGTTGCATGAAACGCCACCACCTTCCGGCACAGTATTCCCAGTGTAGCCAAGACAAATATCATGTAATCGAAAGACAGATTTGGCTATGCATTCCATATCTCATCTTTATAAACACAGCTTTCACAATATTAGCTGCAGACGTTATTCAGACTTTCAGATGGCATGAAATATACATGCATGAAGGAGTGATCGGGATTCAGTGGGAAAGTGGGATAAGAACTAAATGACAGACTACTAAATTCTCCTGAAGTCATCCGACACGGTTGGAGGGGTGAAATCAGCCCTATATGGGTATGGAATAGAGATTATTATTATGCTTGTAGTCATAATAACTGTAATAGCTATGATATTTTGCAAACAATGGTTATCATAGTAAATTTTTGGAAGGGTATCTCGTGAATAACTGAATCTTGTGGTTAAAGACTTTTATCAGAATGAACAAGCAGACAGAATTTATATTATGAAATTAAACAGTTTCTGCACTGATCCGTAGCAAAGTCAAAATGTTGAAAAACAAACAAAAGCAATATACATTAATGTTCAAAAGATTGGGGTCCGTAAGATAGAAGCCTCTTATGTTTACCAAGGCTGTAATTATTTTATTAAAATACACAAAAAAAAAATATTATTACAATTTAAGATGACCATTTTCTATTCAAATATATTTTAAAATGTAATTTATTCCTGTGATGCAAAGCTGAATTTTCAGCATCATTACTCCAGTCTTCAGTGTCACATGACCCTTTAAATCATTCTAATATTTGGTTTTCAAGTAATATTTCTTATCATTATCACTGCTGAAAACTGTTGTGCTGCTTACTATCTTTGTGGAAACCATGATCCATTTTTTCCGGATTCTTTGATGAATAGAAAATGAAAAAAGAACAATTTATTTGAAATAGAAATTTTTTGTAACATGTTTTTTATTTTTAAATAGATTATCTTAACGGTCACTTATGATCAATTTAATGAATCCTTGCTGAAAAACAAAACCATTTGAATGGTAGAGGGAAAGAAACCTATAAAATATTTAGTCCCACTTTATATCAGGTGGCCTTAACTACTATGTACTTACATCAAAAAATAAGTACAATGTACTTATTGTGATCATATTGTATTTCAAATCACTTTTGCTGCTATTGAGGTGGGATATGGGTAAGGTTATAGGGACAGGTTTGGTGGTATGGGTAGGTTTAAGGGTGGGTTAAAGTGTAAGGGATGGGTCAACAGTGTAACTATAAATGTAATTACAGAAATTAATTACAGATGTAATTACATATAGGTACTTTTAAATATATAAGTACAATGTAAAAACATGCATGTACACAATAAGTGCATTGTATCAAATTATTAATTTCAATGTAAGTACATAGTAGTTAAGGCCACCTAATATAAAGTGGGACCAAATATTTATTCCAAAATAGACCAAATTTGATATTTAATTTATTTGATATAAATATATACAGTGCTGCTAAGTTTGTGAACCCTTTAGAATTTTCTATATTTCTGCATAAATATGACGCAAAACATCATAAGATTTTCACACAAGTCCTGAAAGTAGACAAAGAGAACCCAATCAAACAAATGAGGCAAAAAATATTTTCTTTGTCATGTATTTATTCAGGAAAATTATCCAGTGTTACATATCTGTGCGTTGCAAAAGTATGTGAATCTTTGCTTTCAGTATCTTGTGTGACCCCCTCTTGTAGGAATAACTGCATCTAAACATTTCTTGTAACTGCTTATCAGTCCTGCACAACATTTCGTAGGAGTTTTAGCCCATTCCTTAGTGCAGAACCACTTCAACCCTGTGATGTTGGTGGGTTTATAAACTGCTTGCTTCAGCTCCTTCCATAACATTTCAAATGGATTAAGGTCTGGACTTTGACTTGGACATTCTGTGTGCCCGGGGTCCTTGTCTTGCTGCATGGCCCACTTTCTCTTGAGACTCAGTTCTCGGACAGAGGTCCAGACATTTTCCTTTAGAATTTGCTGGTATAATTCAGAATTCATTGTTCCATCAATAATGGCAAGCCGTCCTGTCCCAGATGCAGCAAAACAGGCCCAAACCATGATATTACTACTACCACCACCACCATGTTTTACCGATGGGATAAGATTCTTAAGCTGGAATGCAGTGTTTTCCTTTCTCAAAACAAAGCTTCTCATTTAAAACAAAAAGTTCTATTTTGGTCTCATCCGTCCATTAACCATTTCTCCAATAGCCATCTGGCTTGTCCACATGATCTTTAGCAAACTGCAGACTGCAGACCATGGTTCCTCAGTGTCCTCCTGTTGCTTTGAAGTTACCTTGGAGTCTTTTGCAACCTTGCCGACTATTACATGCCTTGCTGTTGGAGTAATCTTTGTTGGTGGACCACTCCTAGAGAAGTTAACAGCGGTCTCAAATTCCCTCCATTTGTACACAATCTGTCTGACTGTGGATTTGTGGAGTCCAAACTCTTCAGAGATAGCTTTGTAACCTTTTCCTGATGAGCAACATCAACCCTTTTTCTGAGGTCCTTTGTTCGTGTCATGATTCACTTCCACAAACATGATCAAACTTTGATAGATCCCAGTTCTTTAAATAAAACAGAGCAGGCACTGACACTTGATTGTCACTGCACTGACTGAAAACACCTCTGCATAGATGGTCTCTAATTTCACCTTCAAATTAAATGCTAATCCTAGAGATTCACATACTTTTGACACTCACAGATATGCAATATTGGGTCATTTTGCTGAAGAAATAAATGACAAAGAAAATATTTAATTTGGTTCTCTTTGTCTACTTTCAAGATTTTTGTGAAAATCTGATGATGCTATGGGTCATATTTAAGCATTTTTTACAAAACTCTTGTGGGAAATGCTATTGTATGATTCACTGATGAAGGCTTGTTGCTGAAAAGTTTGATTGTCCATTGCTCTGTTGCAAAATACAAATTAGAACAGTGAGTGTGGGTCTTTTATCTGAAGGTCATATTTATGCAGAAATATTATATTTTTGAGATTTATTTTTGAGTGAATACTGCAATCATTATCTATCATATCCTACCTATCAGCCACACAGCTTCATGGCTTCTCTTGACAGAACAGATTAATGTTAGCATGTCCATTCAGAGTCTACAAAATAATGACGAAGTGCAAAGAGAGTGAACCTGGGCCATTTAATACCTATCGGCTCATGAATACATTTCATCACTGCCATCGTTTTCCAGCCCACAGTTTCCAAAAGAAAAAATGCCCTTGATAAACGTGATAGCAGTTAGCTAAAACCTCTATATGTGGGAATGAAAAAAGACTGAGGAGGAAAATTCACCTCCACGACTTTTCTCCAATGAAATATAACTTGCTTTTGTGCAACCGAAAAGGATGTCTGCAGTTGTGGCCAAAACAAAACAATCAGTGACATATACAAACCCAGTCTCTATGGTTTAATTTGTAACCTGCGTGAGAAAAAAAAAAAAAAAAATTGGTAACATGCTATTAACAAGTTGAGACGTTTGTGTACAGGAGGCAGGAATTACAAGGCACTGATTCACCAACTCTATATTTAGTGCTAACAGTGTGTAAAGTAAACACAGTCATGTAGCAACAAGTGGGTCAAACAAACATGTTAGGACAGAGGAATATGATGACGGTGCTTAAAGTCTCAATACAAAAATGTCTTATTGAATGCTATGGGCATAAATGAATAATGCACTTTAAAGTGAACAGTGTAAAATGAGATTCTGGGGAAGCATTAATATAACTAAAACTGAGCTGCTTCTCCATGGCAAGTACCTTTATTACAACAGTATTGCTTATACTTGGGATCAGGGATTTGAATAAACTAAAAGAAAATATGTCATCATTTATTCACCCACATGTCTTTCCAAACCCCTCTTCTTTTTTCTTTTTTTGAAGACTGTGCTGGTCAATTTTGCCATTCAATTACAATTAATAGTAACTAAAGCTTGTAACCTTAAAAAATATATGAAAAAACACCATTTAAATTTTTATTATAAAATTCTGTGTATGATTGTTATGTTCCGGGTCTAACTGACCCTAATTGGATTCAATATTGCTCAAAAAATAAAAAAAATAAATTGTTCATGTTCATGTAATGAAAGTAACTGGTAACCAAAACAGCTTTGTTAGCAACAGTCTTCACAATACCTTCTTTTATGTTCCACAAAAGAAAGTAAGTCATTCAGGTTTGAGGTGGCAGTAAATGTCTTCATTCGATTCATTCAAACGGCTGATTCATTCAGGGATGAAGTAAACGGCTCTCTTTATTAATGAGTCTTTGAATCATTGGTTCACACGATTCGTTCAAAACGCAGATTCATTCAGAAACTAAACACCGCTGCGTTGCTCGGAGACACACAATAGTTCTGCTGTGGCTTTATAGGTAATTATGTTATCTGCAAAATTGAGCAAAAACACATAATATCATGTTTAAAATATAACACAATATCAACTTCTTATTTACTGAACTGTTGTATAAAATCACATTTCAACTCATGATATTCGGGACAAACACTCATGTGATATTGATCTGCTCGTGTGATATAGCTTATCATATCATGATACAGGCTAAATATGAGACAAAAACGCATAAAGGGGCATTTTTGCACCAATATCTTGAATTCTAGGGCATAACTGCATTTATGGAGTTGTTGCCCTGCATCATATTTATCAACAGTCAACTGTATGAAATGTAAGATGATGTACAGGTCTGGGGGCGGGCCAGTGCGTTAACTGTGTTAAAATATTTTAATTGTGCTATTTTTTCATAATACACACACATACAGTATATATTTTGAAAATATTTACATGTATATATTTATATAATTTGTTATATATAAATATATTTAATATACAAATTAGGGCTGTCAATCGATTTTAAAAAAATTAATCGTGATTAATCGCATGATTGTCATGAGTTAACTTGCTATTAATCGCAACTTAATTGCACATTTTTATTTGTTCTAAATGTACCTTAAATGAATACTTTAAGTTTTTAATACTCTAATTAACATGGGCATGGATAAATATAGATGCTTTATGCAAATGTATGTTTATTATTATTGAAACCATAGTCAACATAGAGCATGAAGACATGTTTCAAAGGTCATAGATGTTTTTCAAATAACTAGTTCATGTCTATTAGACACATGAAAAAAGAAATACCAGGTTCCCATTACTTCTCTTTCTTTGCACTGAGCAATTTACTTACACTAACCTGTTTACATTTTTGCATGACAGGGCAGCTCTTCTTCTGAACATGCAAAATGTACATTTATTATTTATTATTAAATTTGTTTCCTTCTCTGTGCCCACATACTGTATTTAGATGAAGCTAAATTCTCAATAAAACTGTTTTCATTGGTATATGTTACCGTTTCTGTTGAATGAATATGAAATAATGACTGAAACGCGATCCATTAAGACAACATAACCAGCTCTCCCTTCCAAGATGTTAATCTGCACAAAAAAAATCATGATAATCGCACCATCGTCTGATGAAATCAAATACACATAAGACAAAGACAACAGCTGTGCTGTGATTTCGGCTATACTTGCATGTAAAATTAGAGAGACAACATAATATCTGTGTTTAACTGAATTAAAGCGCTGAACAGAAACTGAGCAGATGCAGAGAGAGAGAGAAAGGGGAGCGCGAGACGTCGCGCTCGCGAGCGGCAGTATAAGGTTTGGGCGCTTTTTTAAAGGGAAAAAAGTCATTAACGCGTTAACTTTGACAGCACTACTTCTCATACATTACAAAAAAAAAATTATATTTATTTTTATTTTAATTTCCTGAAGCTCAAACAGTACAGCATGGTGCCAAGATCATGGGTTGGACTCCTAGAAAAATTCACACAAATTAATAAAAATGTACAGTTTCAATACAGCATACATTTCTTAGCATAAATATAAAAAGGTAAATACCCTCAGATGCTTGGTGAGAAACTAACATAATAAAATACAAACAAAATACATTATTTTTACATAACCACTTATTGTAAGCACATTCCGCAACACCACAACAGAAGTAGCATATGTCATCAATGCAGAACATC
Source organism: Onychostoma macrolepis (assembly GCF_012432095.1). Lineage (NCBI taxonomy): Eukaryota > Metazoa > Chordata > Actinopteri > Cypriniformes > Cyprinidae > Onychostoma > Onychostoma macrolepis. The sequence goes on from NC_081155.1 coordinate 14,254,477, forward strand.
TTAAATGTCAGTCTGCTCAACGCAAAAAGCTCTTGCACAGCTCCTAAAGATTTGGAATATAGTGCATATGCAATCCTTTTATGATATTTTCATCATAACATTTTAGAATTCGAATTTGTTCCTTTATGATATTTTTATCATAACATTTTCGAATCCTTGTTCCTTTAGAAACATTAATTTTCTGCTAAGCTGCTTTGCAACGATGTGCATCGTGAAAAGCGCTATATCTTTTTGTTTGGAGCAATTGATAAATTTACCCACATGGTTAAATCACAAAGATCCAAATAAATCTATGCTACTTGATGTCGTTTTAACTAATGCTCCTCATAAATTTTCTGCAGTAGGTGTTTTTTGTAACGATGTTGGTGATCATTGTCTTGTGGTTTGTGTGAGAAACTGTAGGATTCCAAAGGGCATACCTCGTTTTATTTTGAAACAACAATTTAAATATTTTAATGAGCAAGCTTTTTTGCAAGATATTTATAATAGTGATTTATACAGTGTCTCACAGATACCTGATGTTGATTTAGCATGGGAGTATTTTAAAAGCACTTTCTTGACTATGTAAGAATTACAGAACCTTAGACACTTTGAACTTCTGAGATGGACAACACCAACACGGTGTATTAACATACAGACAACTGTCTCCACATCCCACAGAGAGAAAATGCGGGAAAACGCCTCTCTCACACATGCATCAGTTCCTTTTCATCCCCTTCCTTCCCCTCACCCATCCTTCCCTCCACTCTGTTTGGTATCATTTGAATTGTCTCAGGGCGTCTGGTACAATGGTCTCATTCTTACAAGAAGTAAATTAAAAGGTATTACAGATCCTAAGAGTTTAGAGATATTTTGCACACTGTAGACAAGTGTCTACACTTTGTTGAGACAAAAGGTAATTTTGCATAGAAACCACTGGAAACTGACCCGCCCTCTACAGTGTGCAAAATATCTCTAAACTCTTAGGATCTGTATTACCTTTTAATTTACGTGATAAACATGCACCTTTTAAAAGATTTTAGAGTGCGAAATAGAGATAATCCCTGGTTTAATGAGTCCATATCTCATGGACTCCTCAAGAGAAGCTGCATGGGCTAAAGCAAAGAAAACTAATAATCACATGGACTGGATTAATTACAGAACAATAAGAAACAAATGTACAAAATTAGTAAAAAGCTCTAAATGTGATTATTATTTAAATATGGTAAATGAAAATATTAAAGATCCGTCTAATTTTTGGAAATTGACCAAATCGGTTTCTGGTCAAAAAACCTCTATAAAGCTACCTGATTATTTGAATTTAAATGAGAGTATAATTAAAGATAAAGATAATATTGTAAATGCTTTTAACAGCTATTTTATTTCGGCAGTAGTAACCCACAACTATAGTAATTTAAGGGAACAAGAAAATGTGGAAGTTACTTCATGTTATACTACTCAGTTGTTCAGTTTTACTCCCATTTTAGCTACACAAGTTCATAAAGTTTTATCAAATTTGGATATAAAAATATCAGAAGGGTCTGATAAAATAGAACCTTATTTTTTTTAAATTTCGGCAGATCTTATAACAGAGCCCATCACTTCTATTTTTAACTTGAGTTTAACTTCAGGTGTTATTCCTCGTACATGGAAATCAGCACTGGTTCTTCCTTTATTAAAAGGTGGTGACCCATCAATTTTGGATAATTATCGGCCGATTTGTAGGTTGTCGGTGTTGGTAAAAGTATTTGAATCTTTTGTTAATGATCAAGTGAAACAGTTCTTTAACTGAAAATAAAAGTTTTAAACGAATTTCAATCAGGCTTTAGATCAGGTCATAGTACTATTACAGCAGCTATGCTGGTTACAAATGATATTGTTAAATGCTTGGATAGTAAAGAACATTGTGCCGCATTATTTGTAGATCTCTCTAAAGCAGTGGTCTCAAACTCAATTCCTGGAGGGCCACAGCTCTGCAGAGTTTAGCTCCAACCAGCTCCAACTCACACCTGCTTGGAAGTTTCTAGTAATTCTGAAGAGCTCGATTAGCTGGATCAGGTGTGTTTGATTACGGTTGGAGCTAAACTGTGCAGAGCTGTGGCCCTCCAGGAATTGAGTTTGAGACCAATGCTCTAAAGCATTTGACTCTGTATATCATAAACTTTTATTGCAGAGGCTAAGTTGTATAGGTTTTAGTGAATTGGTTCAATAATTATTTGTCAGAAAGAACTCAGAAAGAACTCAACAAAAACGATAAAAGGTGTTCCACAGGGTTCTATTTTAGTACCAGTTTTATTTTCTATTTATATTAATGATATTGGTTGTGGGATAGCCTCAGCTAGAGTTAATTTATATGCTGATGACACAATTATTTACACAGTAGCACATTCGTTGAATCAAGCTATAGAGCTCTTGCAAGAATCTTTTCAGTTACTGCAACTGTCGTCCAACTTAAAATTGGTTTTAAACTCAAATAAAACAGAATACATGCTTTTCACTCGTTGCCGTACTGAAACAGATCATTCTATTTTAACTTTACAAGGAGAATCTATTGAAAGAGTAAATTGTTACAAATACTTGGGTATATGGTTTGATGACAAACTGAGATTTTATGTACATATTGAAAAACTTAAAAAAAAAAAAAGCTAAAATCTAAAAACTAAAATTGAGTGTTCTTTTTCGCTTAAAGAAATGTTTTCCTTTTGAACATTGAACATTGTTCAATACCATGCTGCTTTACGTTTTGTGACGAGTGCTCCTTCACGCACTCATCATTGTATATTGTATGAATTGGTGGGATGGTCCTCTTTGTTTCAAAGAAGGAAAGTGCATATGCTGTTGTTTATCGCTAAGGCATTGTTGGGTAAATTACCAGTGTATATCTGCAGTCTTTTATCCTTTTACACTTGTAATTACAGCACTAGATCTTCTGCTAAACTTCTTTTAAATGTTCCAAGAGTATTTTCAGAGCTCAGCAAAACTGCCTTCTCTTTTTTTGTCCCCTCGTTATGGAACGAGTTGCAGAGGGTTATTATGCTGGAAACACTCCCCTCTTTAAAAAAAAAAAAAAAACCTTTATGGTCTACTCTAAAGGAAACATGTATTTGCTATGAGTAAATTATTGTTGTGAATGTAGGGAAAAATACTTGTTTGATTTGTGTGTTTGTAATTGTTTTATTGTGAAACTTTTTGTGCTGCCATTTTGGCCAGGACTCCCTGGAAGAAGAGATTTTGCATCTCAATGGGACTATCCTGGTAAAATAAAGGATAAATAAAAAAATAAAAATAAAAAACATGAACTGGATTGAAGCGAATTGAGACCACCTAGAACTCCAAAGGAACCACATAGCAATGTAATGGCAAGCATTCACAACTGTAGCGTTGTGGTAATGGAGAATTGCATTTTCTATCACTACTCACATGCTCTTTAGTAAAAATTAACAGTTACAGTCAGTGATTCATATGTTTGTGCAATGTTGGCAGGATCTCCGGAAAAATTTAACATCTCAATGGAGGAACAAGTGCTACTGATTACTATTTGTGTGCAGGTTCTGTAGTTCAACTTGGAAGGACCAAATTTTTGGACCAAAAAATCAAGTTTAGCTTTAAATCTAATATTTTAACAGGTTTGAGAGTCAGAGTAAAAATCATTTTGCATACTCTTCACTAATGCAGTGAAATATGTGTATGCGTTTAAGTCTGAAAGACTGCAGCAAACCGAGAAGCTGGTAAGCAGCAAGGAAACATATTTTACCTATAAAAGGAGTTTTCTCCCTCAACTCCTCAGACTGTTCATGTGGCTTGCCAGCGAAAGAGAACAGAAAAATGAAATCCCTAAATCTCAGCAGTATCGACATGCACCCCGTTTGGATACACCAGTCTCCTTCCAATGGCTTTTAATGCCACTCGCTCCTCTGTGAAAAGGAAATAGCCATTTAAAACGAGCGATTTGGAGACAAACGAAGCAAAACAATCTCAAGATGTGAGATAACGGCCCACATCCTGGACACCTGCCAGGGAGATCCAGTAACAGTGGAGGCAGGCGCAGTTGCATGCGAGGTAAATCGAGGCATTTGAGGCATGCATTAGAGGCAGGAGCACAACTCAACAGCATGTGGTGGAAGAAACGACAGCCGTGACCTTCTCAAACATAAATGTCTGCATGTTCATCCGCGTTCGCTAGGAACTACCGCCCCACGCGGTGTTAATTACACCACTGTCACAATTACAGACAGAAAAGAGAAGAGACGCCAATCCCTCGAGACCTCCATTCAACCTACGAAAAAAAGCCCCATCCACGGCTTCAAAAGCGAAACTTTCAAAGGTGTTTAATTCACGGAGAGCCTGTGTGTTCGTGGGTTTTCACAGCATAATGTTACTAGTCAGTAAGCTGACAAAAGTTTTGCTTTGAAACAAATTCCCTGTTTTGTGAATACTGATGCTTTGCATATGCCCAAAAAACCCCAGGCAACATTTACAGACTTCCCCGAGAGAAATAATGTGACATGTTTGTAAATAATTCTCACAAAGTCTTCCTCTGAAGCACAAAATCCCACCTAGACAACTAGCTGAGCCTTGCAAAAGTTCTGTGGCAGTACCATGGCACAGTCATAATAGATTAGTACTTTAACATGCCATGGTATTTCGTGATTTTTATAGTAATGATATTAATACTTCAAAAAACATCAAAGAATACTATGGTACTACCATGTTACATCCCAAAAAACAAAGGCTATGCCAGGCTATGTCCCAAAACATTGCTATTACCATGGTAGCATGCCTAAAAGTCATGGTAAAACCAAGGTATTTAACAGCTAGGAAGCATAACACGTGGATCAATGATCAATGAACTTTTTCCATCTATGAAGTTACATTAAAAATGCAATTAATAGAGACTGAAATGATTGGAAAACACCTCTTGTACGATGATTCTTTTTTAAAATTCATTTTGATATTTTTTTAAAGTAAAGAAAATAACAAGGTGGTGTAAGACTCTGGAAATGGTAATAAAGCTTTTCAAGTACTTCACTGCATTCAGTGAAGTATGTCCTGCAAGTACATTGGTGTAATATTTTATTATTATCTCATTAAAAACAGTGACAGTTTGATTTTAAAATTTTAATATTTGAAAACAAAACAAGAAATGATATTAAAAAGAGAACTCTTGTAGAACCTTCATGATTTTCTGACAATGACATTATTATTATTAATAATATTATGATAATTATGTTTTCTTAATATGACATCTATTTGAGGTTATCTGACTTAAAATAATGACTAAAATATATATATATATATATATATATATATATATATATATAAATAATAATAATAATAATAATATAATTTGTGAAAATGAAGATGTGAATTTTATATTATATATAATATATATATATTTAAAATAAATATATAATTTTTTATTATCCCACTTGACATTTTCATACATTCGTTAAATACAAATTTTTCAAATCTTTTTATAAATGAGTTTTAAATTACATTTTTAAAAGTTTTTGCCTTCTCATATTTTTGTATGTCCTTATTTGACTACAGAAAGAACAGACAGAATCAAAATCATCTGCATGTTTTAAAAAATTGAGACATCGTTAGCCTGAGGAGGTAATAAAATGTCATCACAACAAAAATAAAACAAATATTACAAAATACGAGATCAAACAGTATGTACTGCACTATTTCAAAGAAGAAAATATCCAACAGCACTGATTTACGATGGATGATAGATGTCAGAGCAGCTTTAGTCCATTTATAAAAAAATAAAAACATTCCCAGGCAGCTTATTCCTAATAATCCAGTCACCTACATGCTGCTGAGTGTTAGACTACAGAAAACCCTACAGGCCAGTAGATTTACATGATATAAACAGGTTTTGACACAGTTGGACGACTCTAAAACAGCGCTACTAGTTAATCTGGCTTGAGGAACCAATCAGACCTCATAGTGCATCCCTCGTGTTCTCTGCTTCTGTCAAGTTTTCAGCAATATCTGATAGAGGACCGTCCTGTAAAACCTCTGAAGCTATTTCCAGACTTGTCAGTGACAGATGCTTATTAGCCACTTGTAGTCAGATCCTCTTTTTGTCAAAATGTGATTTGTGCTTTGCTTCCAGCTGGATATTTGTCTCCTGACAGGACGAAGTAATGGCGTGTCTCACAGGCTTCTGTTGAACATCGCTGCCACGTCTAAAACAGATTTCTCTGTGATTGCTGGTGCAATGGTTTTGCTGATGTTTAAGTTGATTTATTTAGAATTTTGCTTTTCTTTTGCAATTTTTTTGGATCATCCCTACCACCTGACAGACAGCACAGAATCAGGCATCCTGCGAAATCATACTCATCTTTGTGACAATCCTAGTCTCTGAAAGAATTTAAATGGGACTGTCTGTTACAAGTCACTTTTGCTGCACGTTTCAGCTTTAATGGTGCAATAAGTAGTGTTTATGTTTCATATTCATCTTCCCAAACCACTAATATAACAGCATTAGCCTCTTTGCGGCCACTATCACCTAACAAACAGATCCTCAGGTGTTTCAGTTCATTAACTTGGATGAATGCAAAACTAAGCTGGTCATGTGATTTTGACATGTTGGCCACAGTGGGTAGAATAAAATGTGTATTTTAGAAAAACTCTATGTAGAATAAAATGTCTTTGTACAGCACCAATATGACTTATTTTAATATTATATACTATTATAGTATTTATTAATATTAATATTTTCAGTTTTCATTTAAATTTTAGTAGAAGCCTTATGTGCTTTTGTTGCATTTTTATTACTTTTTTGTAATATTTCTGTTTAGCTTCTATTTAGATTTTTATTTCAGTTTTAGAAATTTTAGTACTTCAACTTATTCAGTTACTTGTGAAGACGACTTTTTAATTTTTGTTATTTAATATTTACATTTTTTATTTCAGCTTTATTCAAATTTCTGAAATCAATTTAATATTTTAGTTTTAGTTACTAAGATGAGTATTTGTCTCATTTGCACATTATTTAAAAAAAAAGTCAAATCTACTATTCATATTTTTATGTGTAAAGCATGTAAAGGATCTCTGACACTATAAGTCAACTTAATTTTGCGAGCTACAAATTACAATTTTATTTATTTATGTTTTTTGTTTGTTTTTTTTGTTTTTTTGGTGTCCTACCTTTATGTATGGTTGTGTATCTTTATTTTCTAAATCGGTAATTTTTATTTTATTTTATTTTATGTCCTGTTTTTATATCTCTTTTATCAAGAGATTCAAAAATGTATTTAAATGTATACAGAACTAAAATGGACTAGACATTATCTCAGATGGTGGGAAAAACTGAAAGCATGACCAGCATGCATATCTACTGCCAATTAAATAAGAACAAGACATTTAAATGTAGCTCTCCTGCCTTTTTTACCTTTTCACACACACACACACACACACACACACACACACACACACACACACACACACACACACACACACACACACACACACAGTACACACACACACAGTACACACACAGTACACACACAAAAGTTTCTTTTTTTTTCCCAAAAACCCTAACCTTTGTTTACACCAGTGAGTTTTAGTCTGAAAGACACAGCGACAAGTTTCAGAAATTGTCCTGATTTCAACTGCCACGGTAACGTGATATTTACCACATTATTTTGAGAAGTAATCCCTGCATTGTGGCTGAGTGTACACACCATCAGCGTTCCTGCAGCGCTGAACGCTCCCAGCTAATTCCCTCACATTAGACTCAATCATCGTCCATCACTTCAGCCACGGCGCGCAGCTCCGTGTTGACAGCAACCTCAGGGAATAGTGGCAAGCAGATGCCAGAGGAAACACACGGAGCTGTCCCGACCAGAACGCCACTCGTCAGGCCACGCCGGTGCCAGCTGCCTCTCCCAGCATACCACACGGAAAGAACGGCATAAGCCGCATAACTTATCCTGAGCTCATCGCAAACAAGTCCCAACTGAGCCCCGGCGTCAGGAAGCTTACGGGGAATAAAGCACATTGTTTGACAGAGGGGAGGCAAGGTGCGCCTAACCAGACAAGTGTGCATCCCTCTGCAGTTTCCAAGTCTGGGTCCACAGCGACGACAGCACTATAACTCAGCGTTTCTATAGTATATAGAGGATTTACCCACAGTGCACCTGCTCTGCATAATTCTAGTATATACTAGTCATATTTATCGTTGCTCAGCAAAATTTTGTGGGTGAAATTCAGTAATTTCATCAGGAATCCACATGATCTGTTTTGATATGTGCCTTTAAAAAAAAATTAATTCAGAAAATTTCTTTTTTCATTTTTTAAATATTTACATTTTATTTTAATTCCCCCCTCATTAATATTTTATTAAATTAATAAAAATATTATTAGCACTTCACTTAGCATTTCTATAGTATTCAGTGGATTTACCCACAATGCACCTGCTCTACATAATTCTAGTCAAATTTATAATTTCTCTGCAAACTTTTGAGGGTGAAATCCAATTATTTCAATAGGAAACCACAGGATCGGTTTTATGTGCTTTTTAATTTTTTTTTGTATTTCTATTTATTTCTATTTAGCGTCTATATATTTCTTATTTCAGTTTTTGTCATTTTAGTACTTCAGCTTATTTATTTCATTTAGATGCCAAGGCAATACAATTTTTTCAATCTAATATTTACAAAGTTTTTCACCAAATATTTCACTCCAATTGCTGAAGAATAAATTTTTGGAATAACACGAGGGTGAGCAAATTATAACATTTCTTTTCATAAATATTTTTATTAATTATTAAAAAAAATATTATTAGCACTTTGCGCAGCATTTCTATAGTATAAAGTAGATTTTCCCACGATGCATCTGCTCTACATAATTCTAGTATATAGTTAAGGTGTGGTCAAATTTATTGTTTCCTGCGAAATTTTGTGGGCGAAATCCAGTAATTTCAGCAGGAATCTACACGATCGGCAGATTTGGGCGAATGCAAAAAAATGACCAATGTTGATCATACGTATTCGCTGCGGTGACCTACAGAAAGCTGCTTGGTTTGAAAGTGATTTCTGTGTGAACTGTGCTTCATACATAATTTTGTAACCGGACCTTTACTCAGCTGAAGGGGTCGAATGGGATTTTTCAAAAAAAATCTCAATGCACTATGAAGCTTTTGAAAAAGAAAGCTCAGTGTACTATGCAGAAATATGAATCCACAATGCAAATTTATGCTAACCAAACTGCAAAACAAGTAATTTGGCAACTGTCATTAGCATGCAACCACCCATGTTGACATATCAATGCCTATTCAATATTCAACAAATTGGCCTGTTGAATGATTGTCTAAACTATACTGGCACACAGAGCTTACCTAAACATAACCCATGTCATTTACATATAGAAGTCTTAAAGGTACAGCAACAACAGCTTGTCGGGTCAGAAATGGTCACGAGAAACTAAATCACTGTTTTTGCTACAAGAAATCCTGAGTAACATTATAGATGGACTTTAGTATGGAAAAAATTATAAAATGCTACAAAAAAAAAAAAAAAAAAAAAAAAAGATGTTTTCAGTGTGCATGTGCACTGGTGACTCTTACCAGGCAGGTCTGAGAAGAGCAGTATGCACTCGTTGAAGCCGTTGGCCAGCAGACGGTCTCTCAGCTGCTGTAGTATAGCTACACCGATGCAGAAGGGGAAAGAAGAATTTCCCAAAAGCAGAGTGTCCCACAGGTGGAAGATCTTGTGCAGGGGGAACACATCTGCGGAGGAAATGGGGAAAGAAATGACTTATTACGAGTGTATTTTGCAGCCTTTGCACTGTAACAGCTGCGCATTAATATGGTCAACAGGCCTTCTGTATCATGGCTGTTGCTATATTGTGCAATTTCTGATTTCAGATTCCAGAACTGGAACTATCCATATTTATATTTAAAAAAAAAAGACATTTATGTAATGTTATTATTTTTAAAAAATTATAATAAGTAATTCATAAGTATAATAAGTAGTGAATTTGTTGTGCATTTAAAGAAAAATTTACTCATAAAACAATCTGTAACTTATTGTTTATTATTATTATTTTATTATTATTATAGCATGTTTTACCATAAGATACCACACATTACAGTGTGTATGATTAAACAATGCACAATTAGTCCATCAGTGCTTATTGTGTTGAAAACGCAAAAATAACAAATCTGACGCATTTAACATCATCAAAGATGTAATCAGAACAATTCAACATGGCAAACCAAGTGCCATAAATTACTACAGTGCAAATCACTATAATTACTGCCAAGGTTGCATGTCCTTCTATAGTTTTACAGAGTGGATCTTAACACTGTTTTTGCAACCTTCATTTGAAGATGTTTTATTCCACAAAGCTGAACAAAAGGAACCAGTCAACTTCAGGAGAAAAAGGGACGGTAACACTTCATAATAAGGTCCCATTTGTTATTATTCTTTAGTGCATTAGATACAATCCATAAAGAAAATAATTATGAAATCAGCGAGCGCCCAATCTTGCCTATGAGTCGCTGATACTTACGTGTGAACATTGTAAGGAACCACGGGATAGCATACAGCTGAAAGGAACAGAAAGAAAGAACATTCATTCTTGCACAAAAGCCATTTTTACATGAGCAACAATGTGATTAATATGAATAAACAGCACGGGCCCTTTTATAATTTCCAATAAAACACCTCAGCGATTTTTAAATTCATCAGAGGAAACCTGTATTTGTAATTCAGGCCTTTGCTTCACAGCCCTCTGTGAAACGAGAGGACGTGTGTGGGAGTGTAATGAACAGCCAACATCCCCACGTCTCTCTGCCGTCTCCCTCCAGCACCTGTTCCAACACTGCCTCTTTTCCCATGGTTCTGCTCAGTTGCGGTTGGGTAGGATGTATAATCCATTTCAGCAGTTGATTGGTGGCTCGGCCTCAGAGGGATTTAGGGAGAAATGAGAGGACGAGCGCGAGACAGGCTTCGGTCTAGCCAAATCAGCTCCCTGCTGGGAAGAGCTCCATCTCCGACTGAGAAAGACTGACCGCTGCTAAACATGACTGCACGGCTGCAGAGTCGTCGAAATGAGAGGTAACGAGGAGCTGTGTGTGATGGGACGAGGTCCAATGACATCCTGACACCCAATATAGATGGTGTCAGAAACAATATACACTAACGTTCAAAAGGTTTGGAGTCGGTACGATTTTTAAATGTTTTTGTCTCTTATGCTCACCAAGGCTGCATTTATTTGATCAAACTATTGATGCAATATTGTGAAATATTATCACAATTTATGTTTTCATTTTAATTAGGGGTGGGTGATATGAACAAACTCTTATATCACAATATAAGTAATTTTATTTCACGGTAACGATATATATCACGATGTAGTTATTTTTGCTAAATAACGTCTTTATGACATCAACATTTTTGATACCATAGAGAAAAAAAAGAAAAACTCAAGCTCGCTGAAGAAAAGCAAACATAGGGGGAAAAAAATAAAACTACAGTAGAACAAATAAATAAGAAATGCTCCATGCATTGTTCAAAGTAATCAAATGTAGGCCTACACAAATACTGTATATTCTTCAGTGTGATTTAAGCAAGAGCAGTGAGAGATTTTTTATACTTTGTTGTTTGATTGACATGAACGATAGACTGCAGGAATATTAGACTGCTGTCACTTTAAAGGGGTGGTTTACTGCGATTTCACTTTTTTCATTTTAAATAGTGTGTAATGTTGCTGTTGGTGCATGAACAGTATCTGCAAAGTTGCTGCGCTGAAAGTTCAAAGTAAACGGAGATATCGTCTTTTAAAAATCAGGAAGTTTAATGCCTACAAAAACGACTCATATGGGACTACAACGAGATACTTCCCGGGTTGCATACGTAAAAAACCCATACATTTGCATCAACCCCTCCCTCCGGAACATGCCAAAGAGGGGGCAAGGCCATGTTCTGCGGCTGTGTCGAAGAGGAAGAGTTATAGTGGAGAGTTGTAGCCATGCCGTCGAAACGGTGTTATTTACACCCAGCTGTCAGGTCTTCTGTGTTCGGGCTTCCTACGGACGCTGTAGTTCGTCAACAATGGTTAAAATTTATGTTTGATTATGTTCCTGACAATTACAATCCTAATTTAGCTCTCTGTGCTGCGCATTTTACGGAAGACAGCTTCCAGAATCTACGAGTTCAATGCCGGATTCACACAGAAACTATTACTAAAACATGGAGCAGTTACAACTTTAAAACCAGAGGCAGCAGTTGTTGGGCCACAACCTGTAAGTAAGATTTAATAATTTTAAATGTATTTTCATGTATAATTTCAGACGTAATGTTTTAGTTTTATCAAGGACGTAAACAAACGCCAACGCTGGCTTTAGTAGCCAGTTAGTTAAATGCTATTTCGTGTGTCTTTGACAAACGCGTACAAACATTTTGGACCCGAATTTGTAATTATGTACTAATTTTGTAAATGTATTTTCCATGTATACTTTATGACGTAATTTTTCGATTTGATCAAGAACGTAAACACAAGCCAACGCTGTTTGGTTAGTAGCCAGTTAGTTCGATGCTATTTTGTGTGTATAAGACAAACGTGTACAAACTTCAAAAAATTGTATGTAATCACAACAGCAAACTTCATTCAGAAACGTTTGTAAGAGCCGTGCTTGCGGAAGTTCTGCTTGACTCTCTTCATTACCGCTTTCTGGGTCTGATTCTGGCTCAAACTGATACGGCAATATTGACACCATTATTTACATTTGACCGGAGCACATGCAGCGGTCGCCCGTGAAGGTAATGGGTGTGAAGTTTCCGGACAATGTGCAGTACTCAGTTTAGCCAATCACAACACACCGGCCCAACTAACCAATCTGAGCCCATTGCCTGTTTCTGAGGGAGTGGTTTCAGAGAATCAGGAAGTCAACCGGTCGTTCAAATGACAGAGGAGAAAGCGGCTTACAATAAAGGTGAAATATATGAAAAATAAGGCGTTTTTTAACAAACGAAACACGAAGACATGTTATATTGCACCCCATAAACGCAATCAAGCAAAGAAAAAAAAGCAGTAAACCACCCCTTTAAGAGCTGTCCAAAAATCACTTGTTTTTGAACTGCAATGCTTAAAAACGCATGCAAACGATAGGTTTTCATGACCACGCAGCACAATAATGTCACGTGAGCATGAAACCATGATAGAAACGATAGTCCAAAATCTCTACTGGTTCACAAATATCTACCGTTTGATTGTGTCTACTGGCCCTGATTTTAATATATTTTAAAATGCAATTTATTCCTGTGATGCAAGGCTGAATTTTCAGAATCATTACTCCAGTCTTCAGTGTCACGTGATCCTTCAGAAATCATTCTAGTATACTGATTTGCTGATCAATCAACTTGCTGGAGTATTAATTTATTTTAAAAAAAATCTTACTGACCCCAAACTGCCATTAACGTCCTGCTAAAGTAACAGAACGTCACCCTTGATTGCATCATAACACATATTACCCAATTAGGTCTGAAATTACACGTTTGCCATTTTGTCCAAGCAATTCAATGAATGCTTTGAAAGGAAATCAAAACAAAAACGGTTAGTTTTGGCAAAAAAAATGGCCTATCCAACATTATCTGAACACCAACATGAAGCAGGACACAAAACTAGGTCACTTTGCTGTGAATTTCAGGCCTTGTGCTGCCAAATATAATAGCACTCATGCAGACTTTACTGAACTGAGCCAAATCCTCGACTTACATCAGCCAAGATGTATTCATGCCTCAAAGACAGTTTGATAATAACAAGATAAGTCAAGTCAAGATCAAACATTATCCCAACTACAGTGAAAATTAAAATGACAACAACTGTGGGAACAAACGGCCATCGAGCAAACAGTGCAAAAGCATCTGGTGATGCACAAAAAGAATCGAGTTTTCCTGAGGAAAATGTGAACGGGGTGTTTTGGGTGGTTGTTAGGGCATGACCAGATGGTTACTAGGGTATTCTGGCCCATATTAACAAGGTCCACCGTGTTCCAGAGAAAAGCATAAAATGCTACTAACACAGCCTCTTTAAAAGAGCGCAAGGTGACTTTGGGATTGTGCTGACAAGAAAACAAACACTTCCAGATCAAATGCATTGGGAATCATGGTAGGGTTAAGCGTATATAATGGTCTTCTCAGAGACTCCAGTTCAGCAGTGGTTACATCCTCTCATGAGTCTTCTTTTGATGCATGCGGTCGAAACACAACAGCAGCTGTGCAGAGGCTGAACTGAACGCCGGTTCACTCCTGCATCAAAGACCAATTTCGTGTTGATTCCCACAACTCATCATTTATTTGGACCCTCAATCGCAGAGCTGTGGGTGGATTTGTCTGTGGAGGTCACCTATCATCCATCAGTGTAGAGAGACATCATCTTGGCATTTTAAAAAATAACGAGGGAGCGTTTGTGAATCCCAGAATGTTCCGGTGAGTGTGCGTGCTCGAGGAAAACTTGGCCAGCGATCAAATCTCAGGGTCAGCCGCGTGTGTGACCGCCCTATCAATGACACGAGCCACAGCAGATCTGACGTGTGACAGGACGTGAATGCATAGATGTGCTCAATCACTCTAGAGAGGATCGGCTGTCAAAAACAAGCCATTATATATGCAATCAAAAGCATTTCATCTTTTATATTTACATTGATTCATTTTTAAACATTCTAGTATGAGACAATAATATGAATACCAACTCAGAATTGAGTGTACAAACTACCCTTTTAGTGACAGGTTATTGGTCTAATACAAGAATATCAAACAAGTTAAATGTAAAATAAAAGGTGAAAAAAATAAATTAATTAAAAATTAAAACCAGAAAAAAACAAATCAAATTAGTAAATGTAATAACTCATTACTGAAGTAAATATTAATCATTATAAACCATATTTATTATATTAAATTCAGGGTTTCTGCAAGTTTTATCAAGATAAATCTAAGACTTTTTAAAAGACCAATTAAAGATAATTTGAGAAATAAATTAAAGGGAAAACAATACGTCAATGTTTTCTAAATGTAAATTGTATTAGCAGCACTTCAAAGTTTGAAAATTGACAAGTTTCAAACAATCTTCATTACTTTTTAATTCATTTTACACACACACAAAAAGATTGCTTAACTAGAATATGAAAATAACTTTGCTTAACTTAACTAAACTTTGAAAATAGCTTTGATTTAAGACTGTTTAAGGCCCTAATTTTGTGAGACTTTTTAAGACTGCCAGGTATAATTAAATTTTATTATTATTAAATAGTATTAATTTAATAGTAATCATTTAAGTACAATTTTAATTATAATAAAATTAATACTGCTATAACATTCATTATAATAAAATAATTACAGTATAATAACTATTTTAATATATATAATATATATTTTTAATATATAAATATAATATAACATTATTACACAATTTTATATATTATATAAAAATATAATGCAGTAATTATCAATGCCATTATTATTATTATATTCTATTATGTAATAAAAAAATAATAACCTCACTCATTGGTGTTTGCTAAAGCAAGGGTCACTGTTATTATAGCTCATATTTAGTATTGTGGATTTGAAGAAATTCCTCGGCTCTTGAATACAACGAAAGGTTAATACTGAGTAACACGTTGCTCAATTACATTTTAGACACAATATTTCCCATTACTTTTTTGTTCTGCCAATGGAAACACTTTTAGGAGTAAACTAGAAAACAGACAACTCTCAAAGCAAACTGGAATGGACTAAAGAAATAAAGTATTGATTTCATGGGGCATGTAACAAAGTAAACAATGTCAATTTTGATTTGATTTTGATGTGATCTCATGTGTTTTTTAAATATTTACACTTACATCAGGTATGAATCCAATCTCGTTCAGGTGGTTGCTGAGCTCGGGGTCGTGGAACGCAATCATCTGCGAGAAGACGGTCAGATATTCTGGAGCAGTGAAGAGTAAGAGCATTCAGCCGTTTGTACTCGCGCCAAAAACACTTTTAACACGTTATACCCATGGCAGGACAAACACTTTGCTCAAAGCTCAGTCAGAGAGCAAAACAAAGCAATTCTGCTCCTGAAGTGCTGACAGCTGAGCTAGCAGACGCAACAACAAACATGCTCAAATGTCAGGCTACAGAAATCCTATAAGTGTTTATGGCTGTAATCACTGCAGTGTAACAGCCATAAACAGTTAAAGGATTTTTAAGAAACAGCTGCAATGCAAGCAAGCACGTGCAAACTGCCACACAAATCAGGTATGCTGTAAACTGATTAATTGTGGTTACATTATTTTTTTTTGCACATTCCCAATCCAATACTATAATTCTATTCTTTATGGAGAAACAAAAAGGTCACCTTACCTTGTATTACATGCGAGTTGTCCTTCAGGAAGAAATTGTACAGATATTTGGGTATGAAGGCTGACATGCATGCATATGCAAGAGCTGAGAGGAAAAATAATAACAAGACTGAGTTAGTTCAGCTAGAGGCACTAATATCAGGAAGAATGTCAAGAAATAAATAAATAAAGACAGAACAAATTGGCCAGAAATCTTACCTTCGTTGTTGAAATTTAGATAGAGGAAAGGTGCGCAAAGCGAATCCAAGCCTGCAGCAAAAACATCAAATTAACACATACGTGGGACAATCTCATAAGACCTGTCAAGAAAATGCCATATTTCACCCTAAAAATTATTATTATTTTTTTTTCCAGAAGATTAAGATTTTTTGCATTGTGTGGCATGATTTCCATCACATTAAAAAAAAAAAAAAAAAAAAAGACAAAGAATTTTTTTTTTTTTAAATTCAATTTATACATCATGATAATATTTGTTGTACTGTCTGTAATGACAGTTATTAAAATATACTGTATTATAGTAATGAAAATAGTTATTCAGAATGAAGTTAATAAAAAAAACACTAATAATAATTCTGGGGAGAAAATGAGTTTGATTAGCATGAAAATAACACTCTGAAAAATACAACTCATTTTCTTTATGCGAAATAAAATGGATTATTATTTAAACTGTAAAATATTTATACATTATGGTACCTATATTCATTTATTTATTGCTGCATTCAATTATTTACTTGTTTTTACAAATTGCTGTTTGAAATTGGCTTAAATGACTGTATTACAGTAATGAAAATATAATAAGAATCACCACTGAGAGCAATTACATATCATTAGAATTATCATTTAATAAATGGCATTATGAAAAACACCTTGACATTCCTAAAAATAAGCTTGATTTTCTTTATAAAAAATATCATTTCTTAATATTTTAGGGTGAAACATGACCCAGATGTATTCTTGACAGGTTTCTTAAGACTCACCCACACAGACATTAATAAATCACATCAGCCAGTGCACAAGATTTCAACTGCGATCTTGATCAAACAGTGAACGTTCAACAGAAACACTGAGTCTTTGGTGCCATCTAGTGGCAGAAAGCGGAACCGTGTATATGACCCCACCCAAGCATCGCTCCATCACCTTGCCAGTACACCAGATCAGGATGAGACACCACCCAAGCCTTGAGCACCCGCCGGAACTTGATGTGACCCTGAGGTGACGACAGCAGCTCGTCGTACTGGTGACAGCGAGGGATGTCCACTTCAATCTGCGTGACAAATGATAACGAAGCTTCTAATGCATAAAATCTGCAGCCTTAAATCAACTCAGATGAGTGGCTAGGTGGGCGACGTGTCTCCATCAGCGCTGTTTGCTCCGGGATCGTTTGAAATATTCAGCAGTGGATAGTCAAATCTTAACAAGGCTTAAAGGTGAAGACAGGTACTTCACAAACAAAGTGAATAATTCAACAGGCTGATGAATTATTCAGCTTTTCAATAACCTCAATCAGTGCGAAGACTTTTAAACACATGGAAAAGAGTCTCACCTGTCTATCAGTGGGGATGGGCGTGTCCTTATCGATGCCGTCATATTTTGATTGGATATCCCCCTGTGGGCGTACATTGACTGATTTGAATGTGGGAGTGTTGCACTAAAAAGGCAAGTTTAATATTAAAACAGAATCGTTGCTATAAAGTGAAATGTGCACTGAATTCACGTCAAAATTTGATTGATTGCACACATCATGCATCAATAGTCCATTAATGACCAGAAAACGCCAGGCATGCTTTTTAGTTGCCAAATGCAACAACATTTTGATTTGACTCATGAAAATCAGCCCAAGGTTTCCTATAAAAAAAAAGTCATAAAACATCTATTGCTGAACAATTGCAATATATTCCCTGGTGTACATATGCAGTATTTGTGTGTACCTCAACTCCTAATAAAGCTGCCCAGGCCAGACCCCTCAGAAGAGGAGGAATATCAACCCTCGCCTCCTTCCAGACCTGGTTCTTCTTGTAGGGGTATGCCTAAAAATTAATGCGAAACACATTTATGGAATTATTTACAGTAATAGCAGTTTGTTAAAACTTGTTTTATGAGCTGATGAAGTCTGTTAAACTGATATACTATGAATTATTACTCCATGTCAAGGGTTCTGCAATAATTATCAACAAAAAAGTGTTTCAAAAGGACCGATAAATCAATGTTAATGATTTGTCTTTTTGAAAATGTCAAGATGTTAAATCCTAAAACATCAAAAACAACTTTTGGCATTTTTAGGCAAAACTCAGCACATAATTTTTACTCTTTATGAGCCATTTTTCTGTGGGTGGACATCCATCATGAGGCGATTCCATCAGCTATTTTTATGTGGTCATTTTCAGAAAGTGTGTGTGTTTGTGTGTGTGTGCGTGTGAGAGTGAAGGACCTTGAGCAGTCTGTCGAAGAGGACAATGCGGGTGAGCTGGTACTCGGTGTCTCTCTCTCTGATAATGAGGGGCAGTGTGATGGTGGCAGACAGTTCATTACTGCTGTTAGACTGAGGCAGGCTGGATTGCCTGCGGGACACGCGAGACATTTCTATAGCATCAGACAGACACTGACTGCTGCCAAACACACCAGAATACTGAACACAAAATGAGACTTAATGAATAAGAGATGATTTCTTACTCATCTTCTAGTAATGGATAGTACGTCTCTCCTGCAACATCCTTCAGCCTCTTGAACGAGAGAATAGCCGTGTTTTAGCATGTCAACTCACGTTTTAGTTTTTTTTAACTGCCAAATATTTTCCAGATTTAGCTTTAAAACCTTTCACAACTTCAACAACTAAATTTGTAAACACACATTAAAAAATATATATTTTTAAATTATTAAATATAAACATAAATCCTATATAAATACATATGTAATATAAAACTATTATATATAAATAACCTTTTGTGATAAATATGTAGATAATGCAAAATTACATTTATAAAATGTCACATTTTATGCCTTTTTTAAATAATTCAATATAAACCCAAATCAGACCGAAATTCTGAAAAATCTGTACCTTTTTTAATACATTTACAATTTTCCTTTGATGGCTTATATGAGCAAACACCCTTACATTTTTTAGCTGATTAAGAGACAGAGTCACAGTTGTGTCATCAAGGAGGAAACTTCTGTCGCGGCCTTGACCAAAAGACTCGCCATCCTCCAAAATGAACCTGGAGAGCAAACACAATTGAGCATGGTAATAAGCTAAATGAATGCAAACAGCTATTTAAAACAGATTATTTATTCTGCACACTGAAACAGTCGATATGTGGGGATCAGAGATGTGTGAGTACTTGGGAAGGGTGCAGATGGGAGGTTTCGACTGGATGATCTCTTGATTGGTCAGCTCTTTCTCCAGGTCTCCTCCTGCCAAACACCACAGATGATACACCTCATCTATGGCTCTCTCTGCCAGGTAGTTCTCTCCATCATCTGCACAACACAGCAGTATAGTCATTAACATTATTTTTAGAATTTGCTTTTTTATAGTCATTAAAACTTTTTCCATAGTGTGAGATCTGGGCACCCGAACCTTTACAGAGTTCACTGATGTCCTCAGGAAGCTGTAAATGAGCACAGCGCGGGGACGCGGCAAACAGACGCACAGGGCTCTGGTAGGGTGTGTACTGACAGGAAATGCTCTCAAACACAGAGTCTCCCAGAAGCTCGGCCGGAGTGGGTCTGAAAGACAAGAACAATTAATTTAGCATAAGTTTGGTCCTCTCGGTTTACTCACAGACTGTATGCATTAATAATTATTATTAGTATTAATATTAAGTAGTACATCAATTCCAATAATGTGATTTTCAATGTGTTCAATGAGACCAAAGCAAACAAGTATGGAAAATTTTAGTAGGGAAAATTCCCATTTTCAACGCTTTATGAATAAATTAATTATTACAGTTAACTAAAACTAAAAGTTAAACATAAAACAAAATAAATGTTAACTAAAATAAAATAAAATGTTTAGTCACATACTGTATGTCTTACTTATTAGTAGTATTAATATTAATGAGTAAATCAATTCCAATAATGTGATAATTCAATTAGACAAAAGCAAACTTACTAATATAGAAATAAAATAAATGATAACTGAAATAAAACAAAATTTTATTTTGAACTCATTTTAATTTAGTTTAACTTGATTAGTTTCATTTAAATTGATTCTAAAGACTTATTCTGGAAATATGATCAATAAAAACTAAAAACTGAACTAAATGTAAAACTCAAATAAAACTAAACCTAAAAAGTAAAATAAGAAAACACATCAAATTAATTACAAATCTGACTAAATTGTCAAAATATAACTAAAAATAAAATAAACATGAATAATATATACTAAAATGAATTGAAACTAAACTGAAAATATAAAAGTAATAAAAACCGATTCAAAATATTAATTAAAAAAACTATAATTGTATATCTGCTACACATCTATATTCTGAAGTGGTAAAAAATGACTGTTTAAAAAAAATAAAATAAATGCAATATGAATGAAAAATATACATTTTATAACTATAACTATATGACCCATTCCTACAAAGAATTTAAATAATACAATTATTGGTAAAATTAAGTGTAAGTTCCTACTCAAGAGATTTCATGGCATAATGTCATAATCCCAAACTGTCCCTTCTGACTGCATGAGAAGTATTGGAAGATGAGAGAGAGATTTTTTTCCCATAAAGAAATGATTTAGGGCTAAATATTGTAGGTAACCTTTTTGAAGGGAGAAACGTCAGGCATTTCCTCAATAAAGCCTGCACATTTTCAGGCAGCTCCTGGGAAAAAGACAGAGACAAGAATATTAGTAAAGCGTCCAACCCAGCCAAACTCTGATAAATCAGCACTATCTGTCATTCATGCCAAAAACCCCACTGAAAAGTAAAGTTTTATGAGGACATTTGGAAAACATTAGCCGTACTACCAGTGAGCGTTCAGTGTCAAGCTAAGAAGAGTTTATCGGAGAGGTTTCAAAGAAAACGTTTTAAAGTAAAATTCCTTTGAGATGAAACCACTGAGATAAAGCATTTCCTACCATGAGACTGATTGTGTATTTTTCTGTCCGGCAGTAAAAGGTTTACAAAAAAAGAAAACATAATCAAATATCTTTGCAAGGAATGTAAAGTACAAAGATGAAAGGCTATCCATTAAGATGAGCAAACTTACCTTAATTGTATCTAAGCACCCGTGTTCCTCGGCAAGAACAGTGATTATGTCGTCCATGCATCCTGTAGAGACAATAAGGTATTCCAACACTCAAATGCATTACAACAGAAAATAGACATAATAATGTGGTGTGAATACATAAACAGTGTCACATAAGCACGAACTTGCCTAAGGTGATGATGAACTTCATTCTCTCACTAATATCAATGTTCTGTAGTATCTGCCTTCCCTATTGGACAACACAAGTCACATGACATCAAATAGTTAATTTTAAAATCATCGTGGTCACAGTTAAAAAGTCTGAATATTTTTGGAGCATGGAAATTTTCTAAGCACTACTTCATTTGCCAAAAGTGCAGTATACAACAGAGCATTCTAAATGCAATGCTGTATCCCATAATGCACTGTGCCCGATTTGACCATTTTAAAGCCAACATTAAAGTTTGTTTACAAATTTTTGATCTAGTTAACATTTCTCCTGGCTTGGGGCGGCTATTACCATTTACTAAAACTAAAAAAACTATTAAAACATTTTTGTTAATTGAAATTAAGTTGAACTATTTATTTCAACTACAAAAATATTAGCTTAATAAAATAAAATCTAATACAAATATTAGTAATCATTAAAACAAAAAAAGACAAAAAAAGAAAAGAGAAATACATAAAACTAATTACAAATTCAACTAAAATTAAAACAAAAACAAAGTATTAAAATGAATCTAATTCAAATTGTTAATAAAAACTATGACAATATATATACATAATAAACTATATAACACTGGCCTGGAAATTGAATTAAAAATTAATGAATTAAAAAAAGCAATATTTGATGTTATGTAGTTTTTTGTATGTTTATAATTAGACTGAGTTTACTATTTCATATATAATTTTTTTTTTTAAACGTTTTAGTAATTCAGTACATTTCAAGCAAATGTGTACCTTTTTTAAAAATCGCCTTTCATGACATTTTGCAATCAACCACAAGAACAACCAATGGATTATTTAGGGAGAAAAGTACATTTATAAACTTTACTGTCTTTGACTGATAAATACACATAAAATGTAACCTGTAAGTAAAACCTTGGGGACATGATTTTGTTTAAACTTACAATATATGTACAGTAAAATCATAAATTATTCATATCTTGGAAAAAAAGGAAATAATTTGCATTAATGTAAAATTCAGTTCAGTCCTTGTTGACCTGAATCAATGAAAACTCTGAGAGCGTACCACACAGAGTTCAAACAGAAGCACCCCGAGAGACCAAACGTCTGTTTTGGGCCCTGAAGGAAGAGGGGCCTCAATGATCGAGGGGTCGCTGGAATTGAAACAGCCTTGAGCAATAACCTCTGGAGGCAGGTAAGATGGATACCTACGGAAACACAGAGGAACAGAAGACACGGGTGTTGGAAAGGTCTCGCAGAGCGCAGATGTGGTCCTTGTGATGACAGATAACAAAAGACACGTCCCACAAAACCCAAATCACAACCGGATATTATAAGACGGGCCCTCTGTGAACATGAGGGCTCCTAGTTGTGCCACTCAGCTATGTTATTTATGATACCGCATAAGGAAGCCGCTTTGATATCCAGGATCTGCTTTTGATCAAAACAAAGATGGGCCACAATGATGCACTTCTAATGTTAGTTCATCTTTCTTTATTACAAGAGCACAGCGTGACCCATTGATCTTTTTTTCCATGAAAGGCTTACGCTTCGATTTGGAGCCGCGATGCATCTTAAAAAGACGGTGCACAAGATTTAAAGCTCGCCCTGACTTTCTGCTCCGCAATAATGATGCCGAGATGTTATCTGTACCCTTATATAGACTCCAAAGCACTTGAGTTTCATTTTGAGGAATATGCTAGATCAGAAAACAAATGGAAAACATTATAACTGAATGACGTACCCAATAGGAAAGTCAACATCTGCTCCGTGGTTGGTCATGTGATACAGGCCGAATTTGGCCAGCTTCACTTTACCCTGTTGATTTGTAAAAGAACATTTTATCCCAACAGTGATCAAATCTCATTTCATTTTGACAATTTTACTGTGCTTATTGTATTAAATAAACTCAACAAATGCTAACACTGACACACAGTTTGTCAGAATTCCCAGTTTGTTTACTATAAAGCTTTTACGTATATTAAAGCTAGAAATATTATTAAATGTTTGGGCAAAAATTATTAAAATAAAACAAAACAAAACAAAACAAAATAAAATACATTTGAGGAACTTGTCAACCCCAAAAATTACAAGTTTAAATAAAATAAAATAAAATAAAATATGAAACAACCCAACTCATTTTTTACATCATGCAGCTTATCTGTGAGTTCTCAATAGACATCTGTGTTTCTACACACCTCGCGGTCCAGGAGAACATTGTTGGGAGACAAGGCACGATGCACCATGCTGTGTTTATTCATGAACTCCAAGCCTTCCAGCACTTCATAGGCAAGCTGTAGCACCTTCTCTGGACTAAGAGAGACAAGAACATCCTAAAATCTTGAAAAATTTAACTTATTAAATAATATTACAACTACATGTGAACCTATGCCTATACCCATGTATACCCATGTTAAACTATTTATCTCATCTCCTGGAATAAAGACCTGATATGGACGATCGATCACCCATTTCTGGGTAGAATTTAGTATTTTTAACACTCCTAAAATTTACGTTAAAGTAAAAAGTCAAAATACAAACAGTTATTATAGTCTAAAAACAAATAAATATACATTTACATATATAAATATATATGCATTCAAAAACATATATAGATATAGATATATTTATATAGGTTCTGTGGGTTCAAATGAAAGGCATACTCCAATGGTACACATTAGAAAATAACATTAGAAAAGTAATTAATTTAAGTGCCATTAATTCATAATAAAATGTCTGATTTAGACAGTAGATGGCAGAACAAGAGCAGCATAAATATGCGGTCTGAGCTGTTTAGTCACCGCTAATATCAATCAGTTATTGTGAATACATCATTGGTTTAGTTGGGAATTCCGCTCAGCTACAGTATTTCTGTGCTTAATAACATGATACTGGATGGGAAAAAAGAGCTGAAAGTAAAAGACACTGCATTCGTCTGCTTTTAATTGAAGACACAGAGGACAAACATTCTGTACAAACACAGGCTGCTGGGTGAGTCTGACCTCAAAAACAAATCCCTCATGGGTATAAAAGTTCATGTCACTTAATGAACAAAAGTGGGATGGTTTTTGGTGAATTTGTCATTTGAGCACTTTTTGTAGGTAGAAGTTTTAGAATCAATCAATGCTTTTTGCTGGAACAGAAATATAGAATTTAAAAATAAGGATTATCGCATTTAATAAATGATTCTAACCTGGGTGTTGAATAAAGTGTTCCTCATGTACTTTTAATAGAAATTGATGTTTTCTTATCAGTCAAATATTATAAACAGTACATTCTGACTTTTCTGACTAAAGGTCATTGCGTACTGAGTTCGAAATTTTTGCGTGCGTTTTTCCACATTCCTCATCCTTTCCTATCAAAATGCATGCTACGGATACGAAAATGCAGAAAATCGAACCTGATCCAAATTTTTTCATGCCGGACGAAAGTTTCGGAGGCAGTGTGTAAACGTGATTGACACAAAATGAGGTCATATTTATTTTTTAACGTGCAAAATTTTTGGACGAAAATCCAGACTCAGTGTGCAATGATCTTTAGTCTAGAAACTATGTTGAAAAACATGTTTCTTTGGAAAAATCTGGATATGTAATTGGGGTGGTGAAAATATTGCTAGACATGACTGGTCTGATTGGGAATTGTGACTCAATGCTTTATATATTGTCTAAAAAATGGAAGCTTTACTGGTTTCAATAAGTTGTTTTTGTCCTCTGTCTTGTTTTCAAGCAATTTTTAGTAACATTCGCTCAGTAAAATACCATCTACGTCTACAGTCTTTGATAGTGAACTGCTGTCATACTGGCCCAATTTACAACTGCTATTAACATCTATCATTTTCTTACACTCTGATCCCAATTGTGTCACTATTAATACAACATTTCGCCCTAATAATGTAGGCCAAAGATAACACACACAACGATCAAATGCTTTCAAAAAAGAAAAGCTTTCAAAAACTGGCCACATGAAGAATTTGACAACGGTGTCAATGGCTTCCACATGAGAAGATACAAACCACTGATGGATCTCAGAACAATACCAAAAAAGCACTGCCACTAATATTAAAGCCACGAGTCTGTTGACCTGATGATGTAGAACAGATTAAAAATGATAAAAATGATAGTCACTGAGTAAATTCAGAAGAGTATGAACTGTTCAAATACACCTTTCAGAAATACTGCGATAGTACCATAGGACAATGTTGTATTAAATGGTAATACCATGGTAAATCACAATTGGAATCACTATTTTTATGTCAATTAAATAAACTGATGCTTTTATTTATTGGCATTGCCTTAAATTGACCAAACATTGGCTATTTCTATTGCAAATAAATCCCTCACTTGCAACAATGTCATGTAAACAGACCATATGCAATCAGTTATATTCCATATGCATGTGTTACCTGACTGGTTTCCCTTGCTTCAGAAGGTCCTTCAAGCTTTTTTCATAGTGCTCAGCTACAATAACCAGACGTTCTGCAAAATGTCAAGGGACAAAAAAGAGTTCATGTGGATCAAACCCACAACCTTTGATGTTGCAAGCACCATTCTCTACTGTTTGAGATTTTGCATCTCAAGTAAATTTATCTGTGATTTATTTATTCTATATTTGATTTGTGCTGCACTGCATGCAACTGAGAAAAATAAAAAAAGTATCTTCAAATAACGCTATTGTTTTGCAATAGCAATCACTCCAAAATGCACAACATTCATACTATTCCCATTTGAATCACATAGTGAAGAAAAACTAAAGAGGAGCATTTTAAAAATTGGCTTTAATAACCCAGCCATTATCCTCAGAAATGATTATTCCCTCCAGTGAGACGATGACCTGCATTCAAGGTCATTTCTCAAACATGAAAGAAAGTTATATCTCTAATAAATCTGCATAAATGTCATAAGGACTTCAAACACATGTGTTTGCATACACATGCATCGATCTCAGAGGGTTTTCTCATAGGGGACACATGCATGATACAAAGCGCATCGTGCATGATAAACACTGAGCTAACAGTCATAAAGCAACGAAAGATAAAAAGAAAAATTTTCACAGGCAGAATCCGCACACGAATAATGTCATTAAACCGCAAAGATAAAAATCACGAAGATAAAAGACAATAAAACCCTGAAGAGCACCAGAAAACAAAAACAGACTTGGTGAGGTATTTAAAAGAAAAGAATAAGCACATATTTCAACTTCATATAACTTTACAATATAAAGGTCACGTGCGTACTTCTTTTCATGTTAAAGTCTCCAGTACAAAGTGTCCAATAAACAGCTATAACTATAAGAATACTGCACAAAAAAAAACCTCAAGAGCTTTTGATCTGGCAAGCTCTAATATGATTGGATATTCATATAGCACTTTTTATATTGTTTCAAACCAGCTTCACAGTGTCAATGCTGAATGTTCATCAATTATGAAACAACTTCAATTTCAGCTATAAATGTCATTATCGATTCAAATCAAATTCAACAACAGTGTCAATGTTGCAGTGTTCATCAATTATGAAATTTCACAAAAGTATCAAAATTGTTCACAAGGTACAACGTTGCTACAATAAGCACTTCTGAAAAATGCCTTACAATTTTCAAAAGATTTTGAAACATTTAGTGGCAAATTACCTAGATAGCCATGAGACGCATTGTTTTTGAGATATATAACTTTATTTACCGTAATTTACCAATAAACGTTACTTTTTTATACTGTCCCCTTAAAAGACACTTAATATTCATTATCTAGACTCTATCGGATGAGGACAAAACTTGAACTGAATTTAAGCTGAATAATGACACTGTTGTCTTCTGCTTTATAGCTGAAATAAATTGAATTAATTTTGCAGCATGAACACTGTTACTGAACCAAATTGAATCAACACTGACTGAACTGACTCGAGCTGAATAACAACACTGCTATCTTCAGTAGAGCTTGTTTCATAATGAACCACATTTATTTAACTGACTGACACTATTGTCTTGCTACAGCTGCTTTACATTTGTCTGACTTTTGAAGTTTGCTCAAAATCATTGATTTTGATTAATTCTTCCCTGTTTAATAGTGTGAAGCTGGAACAATCTGTATTGTATATGAAGTGCTATGAAATTAAAAGCACCTTGACTAGACTTTATCTTATTTGGGCATCTGATGATTTTCCAGTCATTTAGTGAGAAATGCATTACAATAAAGTGTGAAAGCCATCATACCATGCTTCCCTCTGGTGATGTCCACATATTGGCACAGTCTGGGATGGGCGATGGTCTTGAGGATCTGAAAGCGTCCCAGGATCTTGATGGAGTTGGGGGTGAGAGGAAGACCATTGCTGCCACACACATCGTGAGGAAGAGGAGAGGCGAAGAAGGTGGAGGCCCCCAGCTCCGCATCTCTGAGGGGCTGCATGACTCGCCTGATGCTCAACAAACACACTGACACAGGGAATATATAGCATTATACAAAATATACTGTTGTATCATTTTAAATCGTTATCAACTATTTCTGTACATTATATAATGTATAGGCTACTATACATTAAATGTAGC
Source organism: Onychostoma macrolepis (assembly GCF_012432095.1). Classification (NCBI taxonomy): domain Eukaryota; kingdom Metazoa; phylum Chordata; class Actinopteri; order Cypriniformes; family Cyprinidae; genus Onychostoma; species Onychostoma macrolepis. The sequence continues at coordinate 14,282,729 of NC_081155.1, forward strand.
ATTAACAGGTACAACAGTTAGTGCTACAACAGTAAAATTGTGGTACATTTTCATTAGGAGTGTCATGTATGTTAATATTATATATAAAATAGGAGAACTTAGATTAATCATAACTCTAAGACGTGTATATTTTATCTTACAGCATAATTCAGTATTTTCTGACACGGTTACAAACTGAACCGATAATACTTTACAGTATTTAATTGAAATATACTGTACACACATGGATTTCTGTCGTTCGTGCTTTACAAACGCAAAATATAGTCAGCGGCATACCCGTTTGTCTGAAACGAAAGACTGCTCCATTTGATTCACGTGTCCATTGATAATATTACTGGTATATATTTGTAATGTTGAGAGATCAGTTTAGTTCCGGCGACTGTAAACAGCAGAGGCGCGCGATGACACGTTTATCCTGCGCCAGCGAACAGCTGAACGTCGCGTGACCGTGGCGTCATCATCTTGCGACGGGGGACGAGTTGGTCGCGTGCGGTTTTGTCGCAGAGAAACGTACGGTTGCAGTTTTATGTGAGTAGCAGAGCTCGCATTGGCGTTTTAATTTATGAGTATTGTCTATTTGTCTATGTAATGTGTTAGGAATGTAGTTAAAGTCGAGCTGTAAAAGTACAGATGTGTTATGAAGATTGGCATGTGAAGTGACAGTCAGCACTGTGTCTATATAAAGAAGTTAATAATGTCACCATGAGTCATGATGATCCTTCTGTATGAATATCACTAAAAAAAACATCGTATTATGGCATGTTATGGTTAAACTTCCATCCTTGCGTAGACATCTGCTTTAAAGGCTTAAAAAGTGAATTTATTTGATAATTTATGACAACAATTACATCAATAATATATTGTTATTTCTCTCTCAATCATTATCTTAACATTTATGGTAATTTACACTGAAATGAATAATTCTTTAATAGATTGTCTTTCTTTCACTTTCACTTATCTGCAGTATATGGTCTGTCAAACAGGTTCATTCACTTGTCCTGAACAAGTCAACAGATACAAACGCCACCATGCTTGTCTTATTCTTATCAAATTGCATAATTATACTCTGTTTGTTTAGGCCACCTATATGTGAAAAAGCCTTCATCTTGTTTAATTTGTTTGACATAAATGGGTCCATTCGTAAAACATAACATTACAAATCATAAACCGGTGTAATAATTTACATACATTATTTTAAAAATAAGAATTATATATATCTATATATAATATTTTTTTTTTTTATAAATGTATGTAAATCATTAAAATAATGTTTGATTTATATATATATATATATATATATATATATATATATACTCCATTTTTTGTGTCCCAAAATAATCTAGATGTAAAATATAGGACATGTCAAGTGCTTTTTGGGTCCCTATGCAATTATTTGAGGGACATTTAGGTTACGTAAAAACATCCCTGTGGGATGCAAGTATTTAGGATTATATAGAATTGAATGAAGTCTTTACTGTGATTTGACTGACACTGGTGGTCAGTGGAAGCGCTGAGTAATGTCAGGCACAAGTGCATGGTCATTATCTCCTCACCATTCAGACTTACATGACAGTGACAGCTGCTCCTGCAAGTGTTACATTCACTGGTGTCAGTTGGCCTTAAATGTGAACATTTTCAGGGTTTCTTTCACAGACGCCGTTGTTTTTGGTTGCATTTCATAAATTTTATATCCGTTGCATGGCTAGCGTTCGTGTTTATAGGCTGTCATATGGTGCCGGTGACCACCGCTGAAGGGCATTATGGGAAAACAGTGACAACTGAGCTTTTTGGGAATTTTTTTTTTTTTTTTGGAAGTGTTTGGGCTCCGGGACTCGTTTTCAGGGGTTATGCAAATGAAAACAGTCCTGTCATGGTGCTCATAAATTCTTCCACCACAGGCCCATTTAAAGCAGTTCAAGAACTTCAAAAACAAGAGACTTTGATCCACGATATTATCAACTCCAGCTTTTTTGTGTTTCTAATTTCCTCATCTGAACTCTTTGTTTTCATCCCGAGCCAGCTGTTGTTTTCCAGCACCACCCTGCACTATGTGTTATGATGTGTTCTTCTCTTTTCCTACGCCTTGTAAAAATTCCCTTAGTCCTTTTGCAGTGGATGAGCCAAATGTGTAACGTGTCCATGTTCCTTCACCAGCTGTCTTTTGACTGAATGGTAATCGTTGTTTGATCCGTCGTGGAGCCAAAGAGGATTCCTCAATCAAAACACAGAGCTGAGAGGAGAGTGATGCAATTACGCAGTATTTGTCTCATTGTGGACATGAGAATACACACATTTAGATGCCATCTGGTTTGACTCCATCCGCTTCCTTGTTCAGGAATATTGCAGTTGACCTGGACGTGGCGAGGCGAATGGTTCAAATGGTACTGAAGTGCGAACCCAAAGCAGGGTTCGCTTGGATTACGATGGAGAATGTGCGCTTTGATGAGGTTTTTGCATGTTGTTTGGCATCTAGCCAATCTATTGTTGAGCATCTGGCTGGTGTCAGATGTTTCATTATAATTCTCCTTCATGGAAGGGGATTAGGACAGAAACTTGGCCACGTATCGGTATAAATTACAAATTAAAGCACTGTGTAAACTTTGCCAAAACACCTCATGTTTACGTGCGCCAAAGATCTGAAAAGATCTCCTTTAAAGAGGTCATGCTCTCAAGTGCCGCATGTTCCCAAACACGGATAGGATGTCTCTGTGGATCCTCTTTTTGTGAACATGTTTATGAGTGACTAAGAGTTCCTACCGCGTTTGATCTTTTCCTTTGGCTTGTTTTTCAGGTTCCTGGTACGATCCCTGTTCAAGATGTCAGGCCACACACCCTCACTCATGAGACTGGAACAGAAGGCCGCGGAGGCTGACCAGATCATCGAATACCTCAAGCAGCAGGTCCAGCTGCTGAAGGAGAAAGCCAGTAAGTGGATGCATGAGGCGTGCATGTGTGCTGATCACGGGTCAATGACCAATGACCAGTGAGGATGAAAAGTAGACAGAGGAATCTTTTAATAATCTACTTCAGAATGCAGATGCTTAGAAAGATAACATTTGCATTCATAGATGTTTTAAAGATTTAGACCATTTGAACCAAAACAATATTGATTTAAGAAGGGGGGGGAAATTATGTATGTGTTATTTATAGATATTTAAACGTGTATTTTATTTTTACACTACCTTTCAAAAGTTTGGGGTCAGTAATTTCTTTTTGAAAGGCCCAAATGCTTTTATGCGGCAAGGATGCATTAAATTTATCAAAAGTGACAGTTAAGAGATTTAAAATGTTCCAAAAGAGTTCCATTTCAAACAAATGCTGTTGTTCAGAACCTTATATTCATCAAAGGGTGATGGAAAAAGTATCACAGTTTCCAAAAAATATATACTGTTTTCCACATTAATAATATGAAGAAATGTTTCTTGAGCAGCAAATCAGTATATTGGAATGAGTTCTAAAGGATCGTGTGACACTGAAGACTGGAGTATTGATGCTGAAAATTTAGCTTTGCATCTCAGGAATGAATTACATTTTTAACATATTCAAATAGAAACCAGTTATTTTAAATTGTAGTAATATTTCACAATAATACTGTTTTGCAACATTTTTGATCAAATAAATGCAGCCTTGGTGAGCATAAGAGACTTTTTTCAAAAACATAAAAAAAAAAATCTTATGGCCACTAAACTTTTGAACAGTGGTGTATATTTTATCATTGTAATGAAATATAAAAAATAAAATAGCAAATGACCAGCAGTAGACAGAATGAATGTGTGTTTGTCTTGTTCTAATGAATGTAGTGTTTGTTGTAGTTGTCCAGGCCACATTGAAAGAGGAAAAGAAACTGATGGTGGAGAACGCCAAGCTCAAGAAGGACATTGAGGAACTGAAGAAACAACTTCTGGAAATGGAAAAGGGGAGAGGAGGTATAATAAAAACACAACATACTGTATTCTTGCGGATGTTTTTGAAATAATCAAATACTAAGATGATGTACTTGCATCAAAAAATACTATAACTTTTAGATTTCAAAATTTCTACAGTCCAAAATTATACACATCAACACATGATCACCTACATTTAGTTATCAGTGATGGTCAGAAGTGCCTTTAGATGAATACAAATAAATCTTCACGTTGTGTTGAGCATTTGGCATTCACATTTTTTTAGTAATTAAGTAAAATCATTTGGTTTGTTCTTTACAGTGAAAGATGTGTCCATGCCTTCAGCAGAGCCCAGCATCCAGTGTGTTTCCAAACCCACAGCCTCAGAGCCACCTGCCCCAGCAGCCCCTTCTGCTCCTGCCCCAGCCACAAAAACCCCACCAGCCAAAAACAACAATGACAGCAAAAAGCTGAAAGCCGAGAAGAAGGGTAAGCATACTTCTGAGACTATAAGAGTTCATCTCTGCCGTGGCGAAGTTTCCAGTGCTGTTGGAAAAAAACGTTTGCGATATCAGAATCAAAATCAGATCTTTTTTAATTTGGTTGCTAAATCTACTCGCACTGAATGAAATGAAGTTGCATATAAAACTTTATTGTCTAATTATGCTGTAAATTGCAATTAGAAGAAAGTTTCAATAATGTAGGGCCATAAAAATGACTTGACAAGGCTAGGCTGGGTCATGTCTAGGGGTTAATTTAATTTTTGGGAATATGTGAATGATTTACACTTCAGTTACAAATAGGAACATAAATGAGAAAAACCTTTTACTAATTAACAGTCCCGCTCTCATAAACAATGCAGCATAACGAATGCATGAGTGAATGTAAGCTGTGGTGCAGGTCAAACTCATTTGGGTTACAACCAGATCTGAAAGCAAACCAGATTTAAAGACCACACTGATGTCTTCTGGGGGTTATATTTCTAAGTATTCCTGCCCTACAGAATAGAGCATTTGAAATAGCTCCGATTTCCTTTCATGGTTATTTATTATGAAAATTATTTTCGTTTCCAATCACTTAAATCCCTTCAACTCGGGAACGCTCTGCTCATATCGAAGTACAGATCACAGATTGTTTTTGTGCATTTATAGGCTGAGGAAAAACAAGTTAACTTGTGTGTTTCCTTTGGGCCAGATGTTAAAAGGAGGTTCATAATTTTCAAAATTCTCTTTTCCTTCATTGTTGATGAATGCTGTGTTTCGGTGTGGAAGGTAGCACCTGTAGTTCATGCGTGTCTATTTCTTGGCAGAACTACATGGTTTCTCACATTTAGAAGGTTTTTAGGACTCTTGGCACTTTTTCTACCAACATTTTCTTAACTTAGGGCTGGCGTGATTAATCAAAATCACCATTGAATTCACAATAGCCGTGCGATTATTAAACCACAAAAGACTGTGATTGAATCACTTAGACACGTAGTATGCATGCACTGCATGCTTCAAAGTGAAGGGTTGTCTACTACACTCATTTTTCCTTATTAAAAGTTTGGAATATGAAGCATATTTAACAGCTATTGACAACTTTACCTGAAACTCGAAAGGTTTTCTGAGAAAGTAAAGAAGGTTTAACCCGACCACCTTGCAGTGGTGCGTGAAAATGAACAGTTATGAAAGAAAATAGTACTGGCGCTTTCCACATGAAGTGCAGTTTGGTGCCCTATGACTTTTTCAAGTATTAAAGGCAAAAATTGGTATGTTTGACAAAATATATCTAATATAAAATTAACTTGGCATGAAAAATTGTCATTTTGGTCTCAGATGTTTGACCTTCTTGACTGTAAATTGATTTTATCAACTCAAGATATTAAAAAATGTCTCTTATGCTCACCGAGGCTGGCTATATTTGATAAAAAATACAGTGAAATGGTATTTGCACTACTGCACATTTTAAAATGTAATTTATTGCCTTGATGGAAGAACTCTTATTCATTTTAATGCATCTTTGCTGAATAAAAGTACTATTCCTTAACTGACCCTAGACTTTTGACCTTCAGTGCTTTGATTTCCTCCGCCTGGAAATCATTGTGTTCAGTGCAAGACTTGTAGGGTGAAGTGGTGTTCCAAAACGGTTTCCCCCAAACCCCATAAGTCCGGAAACAGTGGTAAAGTTGTACTATTTTCAAATGATTGGAGCAATTAGAAACAAACACCATACTGAAGCCATTGTTGGCACAATTGTTTTGGGCAAAGTTCAAAAACAGAACACAGATGAAAAGCCGACAGAATTTCCAGTTGTAGACTTTTAAAAGTATCCCAACAGCTCCCTAGGGAACAATACGCACAAGCTAAAAATATCATTCAAAGAGTTGCATCAAAAACACCTCACAAACTGCAGGCACATTTCCTCAGGGTGGACATGTACTGTAATAAAACCCCAGAAGGACATGGTGTGCCAAGGTTGGTACAATGTCTCTAACAGCTCTACTACATACACAGCTTGTGCTTTTTACTGATATTTATGGTGTGTTGGGTGATAACTGGGTTGTTATTGTTAAAGTTACAAACACAAAAATATGTGAAAGACATCATCTGATGATCTGTATGCATTTTTGGTCCAGGAGAGAAGAAGGAGAAGAAGCCCGCGGCACCTGCTCAGGAAGAGGCGAAAGTAGACGTGTCTCGATTGGATTTGCGAGTGGGCTGTATCATCAGCGCTGAAAAGCACCCTGACGCCGATTCTCTCTACGTTGAGCAAGTGGATGTTGGCGAAGCGGCACCACGGACTGTTGTCAGTGGCCTGGTCAAACACATCCCTCTGGAGCAGGTACTGACCCATCTAACCCAGGACAAACACCTGAGTCCAGTTTTGACAGTCATTGGAATTATCACTGATCACTGAAATGCAACAAATCATTTATTGCATTTATTCAGGAACTTGCAAAGCAATATTGTAATTGCAATGAATTATGCTTATTTTATTTTCTGAAATGCACTAAATAATTGAATCCCATTTATTCAGTGATTTATAAAGTATAAAGCAATTTTAGTAATTATTATAATTATAAAGAACTATTTTAATTTGTTTTTTTTTTAATTAATTACAATTATTTACTGTTATTAAAATGCACTTGCTTCGATTACATATTTCAGTATTAAATTCTATAATCAGTTGAATATTTACTGTCAGATCTGGTTGATTTATAGAATTGAATAATTCTACACCTTTTAAACTAGCTATAGCATGTTGACTTATTCTAAATATATTCCTTTTCAGTTTATAATTTAATATGAAAAAAAGAATTGTGTACTTTAAAAATGTACAAAATTTTTAATTATTCATCCTTCCAGTGTCTTCATCATATTAAAAGAAACATGAATCATACACGACTAACTGAATCATAGCCAGATCTCAAATTTCTAGATGCGCTGCATCATTCAGTCAAAAATATTATTTCTTTGTAATTGAGGTGATATTTCCACCCCTATTTGACAATGTTTTGGTATAGTCAGAAGTAATGTGATGGCTATATGTCTCGCTACTGTACCTGAGAGCAATCTTTGTTTGCCATAAAATGAATGCAGCTCTTGTTGATTAGGTGTTATGTGTCAGAATATTGAGAGAGGGGATATTTCAGTTTTACTGTTTCATATAAAACGTCTGCACTTCTACGATTCATGCAGGTCCATAAACCTGTTCCATGCAGACAGCTCGGTCTCGTGTGCTTTATTTTCCAGATCCCCGAGTTTACGATTTGTTTAGGGGATTCCTAGCAGCTCGTCAGAAATTCTAATTACACCCATAAAACACATCTGTTTCCTTCATTCATTTAATTTAATCATGTTGGGTTTCCCCCCTCTGGTTATGACTACATCACAGTTGCTTTAAGCATGTTTGGGCATTTATAAAGTTGAAATAATCCTGAATGTCTACAGTTCATTTTGTGCAGGATTTGGAAGTAGATGAGTTGAATGATTATTGCATGTATTCAGTTTATTAGTTTTGTTAAGGGTCTGTTTTGTTCTACATCCCTGGTTCTTGGTTATAAAAACAAATAATTCAGCAATTATAAAGTTGCCCAGCTGTTCCCCATAATACTGTATGCTGTTGATGTTTTTGGTCCATTGCATAACTTCTCATTCTGCAATGCAATAAGTTAGATATTAAATTTATAGTATTCTTTTTAAACGCTTAAAAAACCACTCGGTTCCTGTGCCGCCCATTTAGTTATGTTCATTTTTTCCATCTTTAGATGCAGAATCGTATGGCTGTGCTTCTATGCAACCTGAAGCCTGCTAAGATGAGAGGCGTCTTATCCCAGGCCATGGTCATGTGTGCCAGTTCTCCAGAGAAGGTTGAAATCCTGGATCCCCCGAGTGGAGCCGTGGCTGGAGACAGGGTTACCTTCCAGGGCTTCTCAGGTAACGTTATATATTTATACACAAACGTACCGCAATGAAATACAGATTACTGCCCAGCAGTCCTATCTACAGTCTGCTTTGTGGAGCCAATCTGAGTGCATCATGCTGGTTTATTAAAGGAAAGGTTCTCCCAAAAATCAATCAAAGTTCTGCTATGATTTACTCACCCTCAGGTTGTTCCAAAACCAGTTTGAGTTTCTTTCTTCTATGGGACACAAAAGTTAAGTAGAATATTCATGCTGAAGCAAGCATATGATAACCAGGAGCTGTCATGCTTCAACTGGAGAAGAATACACCATAAATTTTTATAAAATTGATCCATATGATGCATGCTCTATTCCAAGTCTTTGGTTTTTTTGATAGTGAAAATCTTCCTTTTGCCATGGCTCTCAAAGTTTGCCGTGTTTGGTTACGAGACTTTGACATCATTGATCAAACCTGCCACAACATGTCTTCATCTTGTGAGGGATGCTCATATTTATGGGTTGGCCAGTTGAAAATTGTGACCCTGGACCAGTCATAAAGGTCAATTTTCTGAAATTGAGATTTATACGTCTTTATGAAGATTTATGAATAAATAAGCTTTCCATTGATGTATGGTTTGTTAGGATCAGACAATATTTGACTGTGATACAACTATTTGAAAATCTGGAATCTGAGGGTGCAAAAAAAATCAAAGTATTGAGAAAATCGCCTTTAAAGTTGTACAAATGAAATACTTAGCAATGCATATTACTAATCAAAAACAACATTTTGATATTTACAGTAGTAAATTGACAAAATATCTTCATGGAACATGATTTTTGGCATAAAAGAAGAAGTGATAATTTTGACCCATACAATGTATTGGCTCTTTCTATAAATATACCCGTGCGACTTATGACTGGTTTTGTGGTCCAGGGTCACAATTGCTCAAAAGGTCTCTTCCTGTTTAAGTGGGCATTTTTTTAATGTAGACCAGACTTTATGCAGGTAGTCAAACATCTTGCTATGTGACTCTCGGGGCCCGATTCTCCAGATTTTGTTATATAACCACAATTGTCTGTTTGAATTCTTATAAGATCTCTCAATAAAGAGCATGAAGTTCCTTGTTTGGTAACGTGGTTGTTTGTGTTCCACTATATGAGCTAATATTATTTTCCCATTAAAAATAAATAACAAATTCCTCAGTGCTTAAGGGAACCTCACAAACAATACAAATTTTATTTTCATGCTGTGAAACAATATGGTGGATCTGGCGATCTGGAGCAGTGTAGCATTTGCGGTCAGTCAGACACAATAACACAGGAATCGTGTGAATGTGGAGTGCAGAGGAGGACCATCTGCACAGGACACAATGAGAATAATGTCTCTTTCACCTTTCCATTTAGCCAAAAAAACATAAAATGCTGTCAAATTCATTTTTTCCAAGTTAATCACAGTTTTTCCCAAAACAAAGCACTCAGCAGGAATAAGGCAGTTCCCCAACTTCCTCCAGTTGTTGGGAGTCATAAATGACCTTTACAGCAAAAAATGGTCCTATCAGTTTAAATTATTTTTTACTACCCTTTTCTATTCTTTCTTGTATTGTTTTGCTGTTTTTTATGGATTGCCATGCAATAGTTCAATATTCTCTCATGTAAAAGTCTTTTTGATTCATATGACGACTTTATTTTTGCATTTTCTATTTTTTTTTTATTTTGTATTTACTGCACGCATCTGTAACTCATCATTAAAAGTAATGGAGACAGACTGTGACCTTTCTTAGTCCTTTCTCTGCTTGTGAATTTCTCGTCTCATTTGGATTGGAGCAGTTATGATGGTTGTGAAAAGGTCAGCAGTAGAACAGATGCAAATTACAGGATCCCCATCTGCATTCAAATCAAGCTTTTGAATTCATTTTGGTTTGATTTATGACTGCTTATTGCAGGTAGTAGCAAAAACACCTGTCTTCATCTGGTTTCCATGAGTTCTTGAGTTTTGGAGCTTCTCATTTTGGCTCAGCTCGAACTAATTATTTAAACTCATTCTAGATTCATTACGAATTGGTCTGTGGAAGGGAATATTAGTAATGAGTTGATTTCAAAAACTGCTTTAGTTTTAGTCATTTTACAGCTGTTGGGAGAAAAACTAATCAGCCCTTCAAACTATCTGCTTCTCTGTTTTGTTGTTCCAGGTGAGCCTGACAAGGAGCTGAACCCTAAGAAGAAAGTGTGGGAGCAGGTCCAGCCAGACTTGCGCACAGATGACCAATGTGTGGCCACTTACAAGGGAGCTGCCTTTGAGGTCACTGGCAAAGGAGTGTGCAAAGCTCAGACTATGTGTAACAGTGGAATCAAATAGAAATTTCTGAAAGAATTTCCTTCTGTGAGAAGACTTCTTCTCTAACCTCTTGACCTCTCGAACTGCGTTGAATGAAGGGACACGGTTGAGATCAATAAAGTCTTGAGTGCTACTCTTTAAATGTGTCTTTATATGCGTGTTCTTGGTAATATGTTTATACACTGACCTGTCAATAGGAACAGGATTATATAATGATTAAAATGCTAACTTTTTTAAAGGATTAGTTCACTTCCAGAATAAAAATGTCCTGATAATTTACTCACCACTGTGTCAAAAAAGATGTTCATGTCTTTCTTTCTTTCTTCAGTCGAAAAGAAATGAAGGATTTTGAGGAAAATATTCCAGGACTTTTCTCCATATAGTGGACTTCAGTGGGAGACAATGGGTTGAAGGTCCAAATTGCAGCTTCAAAGGGCTCTACATGATCCCGACCAAGAAAAAAAAAAGGTCTTATCTAGTGAAATGATCAGTCATTTATTAAGTGGAGGGAAAATAGGGCAGGACTTGATTTTTGTCCTTTTGGAATTGTTAATTGACATTTTATTTTATTTTACTTTACATATACATTTTTAACACTTCAGGTTGTATACATATATTAATTTATTATGAATTACCCTGAATTAACAGTGAACACTTGTCTGAAGTTTAAAATCATTGGTGTACCCGTAAGCCAATCACATAACGTTTGGTTATGACGTATGTTATGCGCCAGCTCAGCCACCTCGAACTTCTGCTGTAAACACAGGTATACGGAGAAAACAAAACCATCAAGCGAAATACCAGAGTGAAGATGGCTGTGAACGACTCTTGCAGATTACGTGAAGTAAATCTACGCATCCACGGTACAATTAGTGCATCTAAACTAATATTTGACAGTAAAGACAAACAAGAAAATATTTTCTGCCAACTGTCAAAGTTAGGATTAGTTCTGTTAAACACAGTTCTTTGTTCATTTCGAGTCTGTCGGAAATGCTGCAACTTAATTGCAAGATTACAGTTTTAGATTTCCCTAAACTACAATCTTAAATTCGGCGCTTAGCGTCTACGTCACGGCTCTCAGCCCGCCCTCTGTTCCTTGGTTGGACGGCTGGTGCTGAGCCGGAGATAATCTGGGAGCTGGTTTGCTATATCAGACTGAGTACAGAAGCGAACTGAAATTGAGCGGAAGTACGAAGTATGACGTAGTCAGGCTACTGAAAAAGCAAGAAATTTTTAAAAGATTCAGCTGGGAGAACATCTACCAACTAAGTTAACTGACATCAGGTCTGTAACATGATTAGCTATAAAAGGGATGTCTTAGAGAGGCAGAGTCTCTCAGAAGTAAAGATGGACAGAGGCTCTCCAATCTGTGAAAGAGTGCGTAAAAAGATTGTGGAATACTTTAAAAACAACTTTCCTCAACGTCAAATTGCAAAGGCTTTGCAAATCTCATAGATCTACAGTGCATAACATCATCAAAAGATTCAGAGAAACTGGAAAAATCTCTGTGCGTAAGGGACAAGGCCAAAGACCTTTGTTGGATGCCTGTGGTCTTCAGGCCCTCAGATGCCACTGCATCACTCATCGGCATGATTCTGTCATTGACATTATTAAATGGGCCCAGGAATACTTCCAGAAACCACTGTCGGTAAACACAATCCGCCGTGCCATCTGCAGATGCCAACTAAAGCTCGATCATGCAAAAAGGAAGCCATATGTGAACATGGTCCAGAAGCCCCGTCGTGTCCTGTGGGCCAAGGCTCATTTAAAATGGATTGTTTCAAAGTGGAAAAGTGTTCTATGGTCAGACGAGTCCAAATTTGACATTCTTGTTGGAAATCACGGACACCGTGTCCTCCGGGCAAAAGAGGAGGGAGACCTTCCAGCGTGTTATCAGCGTTCGGTTCAAAAGCCAGCATCTCTGATGGTATGGGGGTGCATAAGTGCATATGGTATGGGCAGCTTGCATGTTTTGGAAGGCACTATGAATGCTGCAAGGTATATCAAGGTTTTAGAGCAATACATGCTCCCCTCCAGACGATGTGTATTTCAGCAGGACAATGCAAAACCACATACTGCACTATTACAACAGCATGGCTTCGTATTAGAAGAGTCCGGGTGCTGAATTGGCCTGCAGTCCAGATCAGAGAACATTTGGCACATCATTAAACCAAAAATACGACCACAAACTCTTCAACAGCTGGAAACCTATATCAGGCAAGAATGGGACCAAATTCCAACACCAAAACTCCAGAAAATCATAACCTCGATGCCCAGACATCTTCAAACTGTTTTGAAAAGAAGAGGAGATGCACCATGGTAAACATGCCCCCGTCCCAACTATTTTGAGACCTGTAGCAGGCATCAAATTTGAAATGAGCTCATTTTGTCCATAAAATTTCTCAGTTTAAACATTTATGTTATCTATGTTCTATTGTGAATAAAATATGGGCTCATGTAATTTGAAATTCTTTTAGTTTTCATTTTATTAAAATTTAAATAACGTCCCAACATTTCTGGAATTCGGGTTGTAATTAATATTACCCTACGTTCATAAAATGCAATGAATTTTTTTTTATTTGTGCATTAATTAATATTAATGAATTTAAATAAGTACATTAAAGTTGTTTTGTAATGTACATCTGATCTGATTTTATTGTCTTAGATTTCATGTTAAAACCATTTTAAACAGAAACACAATATAGCTTGTGCAGCAGCGTAAAGTCAGGAATCAGCAGCCCAGAAATGTGCATTTTTGTAGTCTGTTCCCTCTCTGTTCTCAAACAAGGCGTTTGGTTGTTAAGATCCAGAATGAAATAATTATTTTTAATAAGTCAGTGAATCATGTTCACTTCCTCTGAATTAATCTTATCTGAGCTTGTTTCTTAAAGCCGTTTTAATTTGCTGGGTTTTATTGGTCCCTCAAGGGGAACATCACGGACATTTGCAGAGGAAGTGTTGCTCCCTGCTGAACAGATTCTGCTCTTTTCCGCTGTGTTCTGTTAAACTGATGGATTTATATGTCCATACAACCCCATTCTGTCAAAAATAATTAACTCCATGAGTGGACCTCAACATCATTGTCATCTAAAGAAAAAAAAAAAAAACTTTTCTATGATACTATGTTCTGCCATGGCTCCTTTCACATGGAGCTTCTCTCATTAAACTGGCTGCACTTGCTGATTGATTTAAGGATTTGTAATTGAAGTTACAGTAAGACATAAAGTGTGTTACCAAGTAGGTAAAGTATACAGTTCATTAAACAAAGTGCTTTTAAAATTAGCTGTTTGTAGATTTGTGGTGGTGATGGCTTCTCTGAGGAGATTTCTTATCTAAAGCCTGGATCTCGATGCCAGAATGCTGAGTGAAGTGCCCTCAGAAGTCAAGAGTGAAGTGTCTTCAGGCAACATTTCTCCTGGAAGGGACATGGACACTTTTATGTGCTAGTTACAGATATTTCATGAGGTGTAATGGGGCAAGTGAGTGCTGGATTCATGATTGTTTGTGTTTTATATACTGAGCAAGCCCTATGATGAGAGGAAGATTGAAAAGGCCTTCACATGTGTAATTATTATTAAGGACTGTGACCTGTATTCATTTGCCGTTTCTAGATGTGAGTCTAGAAAGATAAATAGAAGAGGGTCTCTCCATCAAATCGACCAATTTTACCAACAGTTCAAAGGTGGACTTGTTACTGGGTATAACAGTTGAATTGAATGACATGGAAACAAAATTCCTTATTGATTCTGTAGGGCATTATGGGTTTAGTGGTTACAATTTCCAGCAACAAGATTTTCTAGGAAAAAACTTAAAGACCCACAGTTTCATCTGATAAATAAATTACAAATATGTGACCCTGGGCCACAAAACCAGTCTTAAGTCGCTGGGGTATATTTGTAGCAATAGCCAACAATACATTGTATGGGTCAAAATTATCCATTTCTCTTTTATGGCAAAAATCATTGATATTAAGTAAAGATCATGTTCCATGAAGATATTTTGTAAATTTCCTACCGTAAATTTTTGATTAGTAATATGCATCGCCAATAACTTCATTTGGGCAACTTTAAAGGCGATTTTCTCAATATTTAGATTTTTTTCTCAATTTGTAACAAGAATGTCAATAAATCTCAATTTCGAAAAATTGGTTTTGTGGTCCAGGGTCACATATACAGGTGCTGGTCATATAATTAGAATATCATCAAAAAGTTGATTTATTTCACTAATTCCATTCAAAAAGTGAAACTTGCATATTATATTCATTCATTACACACAGACTGATATATTTCAAATGTTTATTTCTTTTAATTTTGATGATTAGAGCTTACAGCTCATGAAAGTCAAAAATCAGTATCTCAAAATATTAGAATATTTACATTTGAGTTTGAATAAATGACCATCCCTACAGTATAAATTCTGGGTATCTCTTGTTCTTTGAAACCACAATAATGGAGAAGACTGCTGACTTGGCAATGATCCAGAAGATGAACATTGACACCCTCCACAAAGAGGGTAAGTCACAGAAGGTCATTACTGAAAGGTGGGGCTGTTTACAGAGTGCTGTATCAAAGCATATTAAATGCAAAGTTGACTGGAAGGAAGAATTTGGGTAGGAAAAGGTGCACAAGCAACAGGGATGACTGCAAGCTTGAGAATACAGTCAAGCAAAGCCGATTCAAACACTTGGGAGAGCTTCACAAGGAGAGAACTGAAGCTGGAGTCAGTGCATCAAGAGTCACCACGCTCAGACGTCTTCAGGAAAAGGGCTACCAAGCCACTTCTGAACCAGAGACAACGTCAGAAGCATCTTAACTGGGCTGTGGAGAAAAATAACTGGACTGTTGCTCAGTGGTCCAAAGTCCTCTTTTCAGATGAAAGTAAATTTTACATTTCATTTGGAAATCAAGGTCCTAGAGTCTGAAGGAAGAGTGGAGAGGCACAGAATCCATGTTGCTTGAAGTCCAGTGTGAAGTTTCCACAGTCAGTGATGATTTGGGCTGCCATGTCATCTGCTGGTGTTGGTCCACTGTGTTTTCTGATGTCCACAGTCAACGCAGCCATCTACCAGGAAATTTTAGAGCACTTCATGCTTCCTTCTGTTGACAAGCTTTATGGAGATGCTGATTTGATTTTCCAGCAGGACTTGGCACCTGCCCACACTGCCAAAGGTACCAAAAGCTGGTTCAATGACCATAGTGTTACTGTGCTTGATTGGCCAGCAAACCTGACCTGAACCCCATAGAGAATCTGTGAGGTATTGTCAAGAGGAAGATGAGAGACACCAGACCCAACAATGCAGATGAGCTGAAGGCCACTATCAGAGCAACCTGGGCTCTCATAACACCTGAGCAGTGCCACAGACTGATCGACTCCATGCCACGCCGCATTGCTGCAGTAATTCAGGCAAAAGGAGCCCCAACTAAGTATTGAGTGCTGTACATGCTCATACTTTTCATTTTTCAGTTGGCCAGGATTTCTAAAAATCCTTTCTTTGTATTGGTCTTAAGTAATATTCTAATATTTTGAGATACTGATTTTTGACTTTCATGAGCTGTAAGCTCTAATCATCAAAATTAAAAGAAATAAACATTTGAAATATATCAGTCTGTGTGTAATGAATGAATATAATATGCAAGTTTCACTTTTTGAATGGAATTAGTGAAATAAATCAACTTTTTGATGATATTCTAATTATATGACCAGCACCTGTATGTAATATATATTTGGCATGTGCCAAAATCAGGGTCAATAGTTAACTAAAACCATAAAAAATAAACTTTTATTTCAGCTAGTTGGAAACATTCCTCATTTTCATTTAGTTTAACTTGAACTAAAAATAGAAATAAAAATGAATAAAAACTATTTAGATATCAAAATGACAAAAAGCACAAAAATAAATAAATAAATAAATAAAATTACTAAATTACAAAAATACTAAAACGAATAAATATAAATGAAAAGGATACAAAAACATATTTGAACCATTAATAAAAACTATAAAAGCATCTCAATCATACTAAAATAATACTGGCAAAATTTGGTAAGACGGTTGCAAACAATGCAAGCTTTAAATTTAAAATGTAAAACAAAACATTCACTATTCAGTTTCAATATTACATAAACAAAACATATTTTTCAAGCAATTTAAGTGCCATTTTGTATCCTTTTTGTGGAATTGCTTTATTGTCTTCTGCATTTTGCTCATTTTTTAATCAGTAATGTATTGCCTGTTATCTGTTATTTGAACCTGTAGATGTATAATTGCAGAAGCTGACTTATTTGTAAGCATATACGTGGATTTCACGACATGTACTTGAGTTATATAAGGGGATGCATTTACTTCAAATGGCTTTCAGACATTCAGAATGCTTGTCAAGTGTTTCAAGGATTCTGATGCTGTTACTCAACATGAAGTGTTCTCTGATCACAGATTTGTTGCACATTTGTGTGCCTTTTTGCGGTTGACTGTTGTGACAACACCCAGTCAGAATAAGGCTATATCCTAGAATTACGTCGAATTTTCCATATCGCTTTTAAAACCCAATACAAACATCAGCAAACAAATCCATTGTTTGGAATTCCTCTCTCCCAAAATGACATTGAATTAATTAGCTGCAAAACTGAAGATGTTGAGAGTGACTGACTCCATCTGTCCATCAAAGCATAGCTGCGACATACATATGGATTGATGAACGTGTATATTTGAGAACGCAAAGATGTTTTAGGCAGCGCTTCAAAGCGAATTAACAGCTTGAGACCAACAAAAGTTTAATGGCCTACATGTGCATATAGTAATGAAAATCTACACACTTGACTTGAAATTTACTATATGGTCACATAAAAACTCTGTAAAGGCCTTCGAAGGGTCTGTAAAAAATTATTCATGGGAATTATCTTTATAAGTAATAATCTTTATCGAGAGACAGAAAAAAAACGCGACAGGGCGAGCGGTCTCTGGGTGTTTGGCTGCTGTTAAAAGGGACGTTTGAAGCTTGCTGTTATGTGTGTGGTTTCATAGTTCACCAGCACACAATGAAAGCATAGGAAATCTATTAGCCATGTGAAAAACCAACTGAGACATTTTTATACGTTTTTGCTCACAAACAGCAGCACAGTCTTCCTTACTTGAGTTACTTAAAAGACACCATCCATTCTAGCGAGATGCTTTTCCTACGCAGGATATGCTAATTATTCCTCATGACTAAACCGATGTTTTACAGTCAACTTCTAATGATTTGTTTTATACATGTGCACATAAAAATATTGAATCACAGTGAACTTGAAAAGGTTTAGGTAAAGGTAGTTCACCCAAAAATGAAATTGGCTGAAAATGTACTCGCCCTCAGGCTGAGATATTAAATGCCTTGATGGATTTGTTTCTTACAAACATGCTGTTTTTTACTTCACCAGACATTAATTGATGGACCGGAGTTGTGTGGATTATTGTGGTGTTTTTATCAGCTGTTTGGACTCTCATTCTGACGGCACCCATTCACTGCAGAGGATCCACTGGTGAGCAAGTGATGTAATGCTACATTTCAGAGCTGTGTAGCAACTGATTAATAGTAATCATAGATTAAACCGATTCTAAAAATGTGATTATATTACATTACTCGTAATCAGACTACAGTTACTTTGTATTGATTACATTGATTATATGTATTATTCACACAAGTCTGTCTTTGGAAGGCACACATTTAAATGATTCGCACAAATTGTTTTGTTTTTGTGAGCCAAACCTCTTTGACCTAATGTATTTTCTTGAAGTACCCTCTGAGATTTTAAGGTAAGAAGTTAATAACACAATTGCATGTTCATGGTTCTCTAACATGTTAATGGTCACATGACATGTTATTTTAAAAATGATTTATTTTGATTTCTCATTTTAATTAATTATTCATTAGCCTTTCATTAACTGCAACACCCTGCAGTTCCTTCAAGATATAATGTAATGTTTAATGCACTTCATGTTAATGAATAAAATATATTTTCATTCTCAATACGGTACAATATTATCCTATCAAAATCAATGTGGTTAAAGAGTTAGGTCACAAGTAACCCAAAAGTAGTCCGATTACATTACCTAAAATGTGACCCTGGACTATAAAACCAGTCTTAAATGTCAGTTTTTCAAAAGATTTATACATAATCTGAAAGCTGAATGAAGAAGATCGGACAATATTTGGCTGAGATACAACTATTTGAAAATCTGGAATCTGAGGGTGCAAAAAATCTAAATATTGAGAAAATCGCTTTTAAAGTTGTCCAAATGAATTCTTAGCAATGCATATTACTAATCATAGATTAAACCGATTCTAAAATGTGATTATATTACATTACTCGTAATCAGACTACAGTTACTTTGTATTGATTACATTGATTATATGTATTATTCACACAAGTCTGTCTTTGGAAGGCACACATTTAAATGATTCGCACAAATTGTTTTGTTTTGTGAGCCAAACCTCTTTGACCTAATGTATTTTCTTGAAGTACCCTCTGAGATTTTAAGGTAAGAAGTTAATAACACAATTGCATGTTCATGGTTCTCTAACATGTTAATGGTCACATGACATGTTATTTTAAAAATGATTTATTTTGATTTCTCATTTTAATTAATTATTCATTAGCCTTTCATTAACTGCAACACCCTGCAGTTCCTTCAAGATATAATGTAATGTTTAATGCACTTCATGTTAATGAATAAAATATATTTTCATTCTCAATACGGTACAATATTATCCTATCAAAATCAATGTGGTTAAAGAGTTAGGTCACAAGTAACCCAAAAGTAGTCCGATTACATTACCTAAAATGTGACCCTGGACTATAAAACCAGTCTTAAATGTCAGTTTTTCAAAAAGATTTATACATAATCTGAAAGCTGAATGAAGAAGATCGGACAATATTTGGCTGAGATACAACTATTTGAAAATCTGGAATCTGAGGGTGCAAAAAATCTAAATATTGAGAAAATCGCTTTTAAAGTTGTCCAAATGAATTCTTAGCAATGCATATTACTAATCAAAAACGACGTTTTGATATATTTACAGCAGTAAATCTTCATGGAATATGATCTTTATTTAATATCCTAATGATTTTTGGCATAAAAGAAAAATCGATAATTTTGACCCATACAATGTATTTTTGGCTATTGCTACAAATATACCCCATCGACTTAAGACTGGTTTTGTGCTCCAGGGTCACAAATGTGTAATGTAATTGATTGCACTGTCTGAGTATTTTAAGCAAATTTTCATTTTTGGGTGAACTATTCCTTTAAAGACAGGGGCACGTTTAGTGTTTTGGGGGCCCCCCTCAGCGAATTTTGCGATCCTAAACATGCCTAAACAGGTCACTGCTTAAAGGGAGTAGTTCTTTTGTGGAAAACAAAACATTTTGATATTTTGAACAATGCTTCAGCTGTGTTTTGTCTATACAGTGAATGTCAACGAGCTCCAGTAATATTTTGGACCCCACTGACTTTCACTGCGTAATTAAAATCATACAATGTGACATTTTTAAATTCTTCTTTTGTGTTCCACCGAAACATGAAGCTAATCATTTTATAAAAAGCACTTTCATTGATTCTTCTGTTGCACGCTGTGTATTATTTCAGCTTTACAGTAATTCTTTAACCTTATGCCACAAGTGTTGATGAGTACTGTACATTTGAGCAGGTCGTCCTCACAAACTGAGCGATCATGCAAGACAAAGACCGATGAATAAGACCACCAAGAGCAGGGAACAGCTCTGGAGCCACTCAGAAAACAAGAAGTGAAGGGTGAAGAGATGAGGAGTGAAGAGTTGAATTAGTTTTCAATAATTCTTTTCCTAATTCCAGATCCATGTTCACAGCAGGACATTATGTGCGGAGCTTATGTTATGGGCCAACATGACAAGTTAAACAGTGGCTTTAAATCGTCTCTGCATGAAATCTGCAACGACAGACTCAACAAACAAGAGAACAGAGGGATGCCTTGAAACAAAAGACTTGACATTGTTGTGGTTCAATAATCCAAACACTAAATAACTCTTTGAATTCATCTTTGTTTAGAATAACGCGAATCAAAGAATCACTGGCTAGCCCTATATAGCACAGAATGTGCTGCCGTGACCCTCTTTAGAGGAGTTTGGTTCCAGTTGTGCAGCTGGAAAGCAGAGGGGTATGACCAATTGTGTAACTCAATTCAGTTCGGTTGCCCTGCACACAGCCACAAATCAGGAAGTGTTTATCAATTAGTCAACACTCATTACTGTTCCTTTGCACATGACAGAAGGCAGAAGGTTTTGTGGGGTTTATGCTCATGGCATGAATGTGTAAAGCAGTGATTTTTCTGACGTCACGTCACTGACACTCACCTTCCCCGTGAAAGTGATGATGAAGAGTTGCCATGACGACCACAGGAGGGCAGAGCCTAACCATTAATGGTGTTACAGTAACAGAGACAGCTCCGACAGGGTAAATTAACCAAAGCAGCGCACTTCTTAATTGGTACAGGTTTACAATAGAAATATTAAAGCATCTTTAAACTAGGTAAATTAATTGCAAGATATTAGGAACTATTTTCTGAAAATATATCTTGAAGTTTATTTTTCTTAAAACATGGGCACAAATCTAAAAAAGAATTAAATGAGGCTTGTTTTAAAACTATATATTTTTTTACAGTGGTAAGAAAAATAAATCCTATAATCTTAGTAAATTTATCTTGTTTAAAAGGTGTTTTGTAGGACAACATTATAAAAAATACTGATTAAGGATTAATCAAACATAGATCTTAAATCTTTGCCTTTCAAGCAAATTAAAAGCTCATTTAAAATATGAGTTTACTAGTCAATGTTGTAAATACAATGACATATTAATTATTAATAATTATGAATTTTGCATTGTGAAATTCTGTCCTGATTTTAAAAAAAATGATTGGTAACACTAAAAGCTTTATGCAGGTATTAATGTACATAGTAATACATTAGATCTTTTCATAAATAATTATCCAAAGTTAAAATGCTTTATAATAATAATAATTATAATAAAACTTTTAGAACTAATCTCTAAACAGATAATTAAATTTGACACTTAGTACAATTTATCTTAATGGTTAATCAATTGAAATACCATTTGATTTGGTTGTTGGGTGCTTATGAATTCACAACATTAAAATTAACTTTAACATTAAAAACAGTGGCTGCAACCAGTCATAAGAATTTCTGTTACACCACTGCAAATTTATCTCATATGGTAACCACAATATTTTGAATCTTCTGATGTTTTCTGAAATTTGAGGTGTATTTAATGTAAAGATGTCACGTTCTTACACAGTACTCGCACTCAGTGTGATTTCAGTGTTTCTCAAATGTTGTCACAAGGATCAAGATCGATTGCGTGTGCAGGAAAACTTCAGCGGAAGGGCAGATTTTCAGAGAATAACATCTTAAATATCAGTCTGCTGCTTACAAGAAGCTACTGAACTGCTTCAGAAGACTTGGAATATGGGGAATCCCAGCGGGGAAAGATTTGAGGTGAGGACCATAATTAGTCCAAGACAAGGACTCCACTGTCCCGCAGGTGAAATCAAGCAAATTTCAGGCTGATGGCCAGATATTAGCCACCTTTTGATAAACGTCGTTTCAGCACCCAATACCGATCTGCAGTTTTAGGCTCCAGACGTCTAAGGAGCCTTTTTGTGTCAACACTTAGTGTGGTTTCCAATTACCACACTGTTGGTTAGCCTAATATATTCTTTGGTTTGCTGAGTATTACCCACACAACCTCAGTACATCACTCAAAAGCATTTTTAGACACATTTGAGCACACTTATGGCCTGAAGTCTTATGTTCTTACAGGACCGTTTGAAGCCTCTTACCGGGATTTTCCAAAGATATACTTCACATACGAAATATATTTTCCAAATGTACTTGCGGCCAATTATCATAATGCAGGCAAGTGTAAGTGATATTAGTACAGTTTACCTTGTAAATCCAGCTTTGTGTTACATTACACTTGCTATGCCCATCTGGTTTGACTATAAACAAAGGCAGAGTTATAGATGCCCGCAACACTGCACTGCCAAATCATAAGTGATGGCTTTGTTTGCCTCAATTTGTCTGTTATGATTTGGGGAAACCCCTAAGCAAGTCAAATACATATATATTAAAGATGACTTTGAGGATTTTCTCTTGTTTTAAGCATAAACCTCACTTTTTGTATGCTTAAAATAAGAAAAAAAATGGCATTGCAGATATTCTCTGAACAAAATTCAGTAATGTCTTGGAGTCTCGTAATGGGCTTTTGATTGCAGTTGAGATTTGATTGTATCTCCTTGATAAAGGGAGCGATGAATCTGGAATACAGACTGGAAAGTCATGATCAAAGAAATAGAAAGGAGTCATCCTCGCTGTTTAAGACGGTGTCCTTTCACGAATCTTTCCGTAGCAGTGAGTGACGATAGTTTGAAAGGAAGCAGACAGTCATAGATGTCGTGACCCGTTATGGTTTCTGTAGCTGCAGTACATTAAGTTCTGATGATTAAAAGAAAATTGGAAAATCTACATCATCCTGTGATCCTCCCTGATGAAAAGGACAAAACGTGGATGAATTCAACCTTCCCTTTTCGGCATGCTCACCAGATCATGGCCAGTATTGCCACTGGTGTGTCTTTAACAGTTTCAGTAGAAAGAGCAATGTAGTATGACCAGCTCTATTCTAACAAAACCAGTGAACTGTTTTAGGATTGTATTGCATTGTAAGGCATTTCAATTTGGCCAAATTCCAGAGGAGCGGACAATCCCATAAACCTCAATCCAAGATGGTAGAAAAAGTGGGAGAAATGGTGTATACGTGTCAAAAAGTATCAGATAAAATTGCATTAAAGTAGTTCAAACCTAATTAAAAATTGACTGTTTTATCCAATCAGTACAATGCATTATGATTAAAAATACTGCTTAGTAACATGCAAACACCAAACTCTCTTGAAATCAGTCGTGAGCTTCCTGTTAAAAATAAAGGTGCTTTAAAAGGTTCTTCACAGCGATGCCATAGAAGAACCATTTTTGGTTCCACAAAGAACCATTCAGTCAAAGGTTCTTTAAAGAACCATCTCTTTCTTACCTTTTATAATCTGAAGTACCTTCTTTCACCACAAATAACCTTTTGTGAAACAGAAAGGTTCTTCAGATGTTAAAGTTTCTTTATGGAACCATTTAGATAAAAAGGTTCTTCTATGGCATCGTGAAGCACCTTTAGAGTGTAATTGGCCCTTCAGAAAAACCCACCCTCCTTAGTTACTGTTGCTATCTCCGACAAGCCACACTACACGTCATGTTCTCACGCTGTAAAAAAATACATCACGAAGCAAAGAGGAAACTGACAACATGTTAACAGAAAAGGCAGAGCAAGTTACTTCTGGTATGAAACAAATTTTAATTTGTCATTTTTTAAGAAATTCAAACAATACCATTTTGTGGTTCTTTAATGTGTCGTGACAGATCACTGTATTGCTTCAATTCAAGCGGCACGTGAACCCATCGTCTTTTCATATTTTTTTGTAATGATTTCTTGTCTTAGAGCAACAGAATCACTTTATTCTCGCTGAAAGCGGCGAACACACTCACAGAACTCAACATGTGCAATTAACTCCGTAACCACTACATAATCACGTTTTCTTAAAAGAATACACACATTACATTTTTAAAGCACGAAATGAACATGAATGAACATCAGAACGTATTTTATTTCAACCATGGAAAGACGACAATACACAATATTTTTCAAGTTGAAGTCCACCTAAGTTAATCTACTCTCCTGTCTGATTTGTTTGTTGGGCAATATTGCGCCAATATTTGGCGTTATGATTAGTCAGAGTGCCTGTCAATTAAGCTCTTTGCAAACGGTCAGTCGAATGCTGTGTGAGTCGCTGCCTATTTAGAACATTCTAAATCAGCCGCCTTGTGGTTCTACTTCAATTAGAATGTAGGCAGTAGACATCAAACAGCTAACTGGGTTTGGGAACAGAGCCATTATACCTAAGTTGTATAGTAAAGTGACATGGTTTTGTTACAATCTGTAACTGATTTTAAAGTCTTCAATTATTCCTGTTAGTATGCTTCCTTTTTTTGAGGAATTTGTACATTGAGTACTTTTCCAATGCTCATCCAACACTGGAGCTATAATTATGCAACGTAAAAAAATCAACCAAGCACAGATCTTCTGAACCCGCTTCAGAATGTTTTTTAGCAGTTTATCTTCCTCAAACAGTACAGTCAAATGAAGACCACATGCTGATGGCAGATGTATTGGTAAATCATGTAAAAGAAGAGACCTACTGGTCTCACAGCCAAACACTATACAAATCAACTACAGCTTGTGTATTTCAAGGTTCTTCGAAATACTTATTAATTCTCAAAATGTGACTTCAATCCAAACAGATCCCTTCTGGGAGAAACGGGAGCAAGGAGCTTTAATACCTGGAGAAACCCAATCATTAGCATTCCTATTCATCTCAATGGCAGTAGCTCGGCTAGCGAAGGACGAAAGGATGAATGCTGTTTGAATTCTGTTCTTTGTTCACTGACACACGGTTCTGCACATATGTGACCATTTCTCTGGAGACGCTAGAAAATCATGGCAAGGAAAATGTCCATTTCATATTTTTACATGTGACAAATGGCATGGGAAAATATGATTTTGTCATATGTTTTGAAGGAGAAGATGGTGTAATTACATCATCTACCAGCAGGGGAAACACTGGCCCATTGATTGGGAGCCAGTTTGCATTCTGTTATTAATAAATATTTAACATAATTAACATCATTGCTAATTATTATTAAAGAGTAGTGCAATAACATAGCATTGCTTATATTAGTCTCCAGCACTAGTGGTAGTCCTTCTCCATAATCTTTCTTCCACTTTGAAATTAATTTGTCTAGTTCATCTACTCAAGATGTTTGGTGCTTACTTTTATCAAAGCCTGTGATGACAGACATGACCACATGATGGAGTTCAGGGGTTTACCAGCATCAGCCTCAAGGGGCTGCCAAGGCTTCCGCCATAGATTCCAATGCTGAAATTGTTGAAATCTAAAGAATGATCTATTCCACAAGACCACTGCAACTCTCTAAAGACTATGTGTCATAATAAAGCTTTTGGAAGCAGAAAACACAGAAAACATCTGTGGAGAACTGTAGCCATGTCACGCACAACTTTATACTACGGCATTGTTGCATTCTTTCAACACATTTTAAGTGTTATTATTTATCTGCTTTTATTTAGTGATTTTCTGCATTTTGCATTTGTACAGTTTTTGATATTTGCATTATTGACATCAGCATATCAGCTAACATTGCTTGAGAAAGCATCTTCAATTATCTATGTTTTACATTTTTCAAAATGCAAAAAATCCCAGTTTACCAACATGATAATTCTCACCATCCATACTGGCATTTGAGTCAGGATTTTGATTGCAGTTTGCTTGTCTTCATCTCGAAATTTGTCACATGATATGCCACAACACAATAGCCAGCTTAGCTCATCAGAACAGAAATTAAGCTTCTTTGGATTTGGGTGTCAATGCACTGCATTCATACTGACAGAGGAAGAGAGATGGGAAATAACCTTTGACCCTTGCCTTACATCTGGCCCCCATTAGCCCTCCATGAACCTCAGCTGCCATTTAGTGACCTTCTATTTCAAGCACGTCCATCACTCCTCGAACCATCATCATGGCACACGGACACTTGCCAAATGTAAGAACCAACTATAGGAGAAACGCTATCTACTTTGCCCGAAGCCAGAGATTAGGTTACAACATTAAACATCTAGCCTGATAAGGAACTAAAGTATGCATTAGTTCCTCTAAATAAGGATCATAATGTAATTTAAATTTTTGCCTCATAAGTGTGCAGTTTTATAGCAAATTATGCACCAGCTGTGCATAAGTTAATTGATAAAAGGCATTTTATGTATTTTATAAGACATGATAAAGAGTATCCAACGCCAAAGAGTTTTTATGTGTCCATCATATAACAAAACAAAAAAAAATCAACCCTTTGATTGTGTCTGTAGTTTCAGAAAAAAATAAGTATTTGGACATGACATCCAACACGTCCAGAGGGTTTTTAAGAGTGATGGTGTCAGTAAGGGTGGGAATACAGTCTAACGTGTCATGCTGTCTGTTTCTGCCTCAGTTTAGCTCTATAAGTCAGGACAGAGAATGGATCACATGGGAGAGGTGCACTTTTTCTGTGACCAGTGAAAAGAGTCCCATTAAGGAACCACACTTAACTGTCCCTTGGAGACATTTAGATAAACACAGCACACCAATGGTCCAGGTGTCCTGTTACCACAAGGGACAGGGGCAAAGAAAAAGACGTGAGAGCATTGGGGAAAGCATTGTAGTTTCTATTTTCTGTTATCTCTTTCTCTACCTGCCTTTTTTATTTTGTTCCGGAAGATTTTTATAGATCGGACACCACGTCATTTCGCATGCAAACACAAAAAAATTGTTTTGTGAGGATCAAAACAAAAGTCTGTGGGTCAACAGTGACGCACACCAACAGTAGCCCGGGGATATACTAAGGAAAAGCAGAAGGAAGAAGTAGAAGTAGTGCCTCCTCCCTGTCTACATAAACAGACAGGGCAAGATTCCTCGAGGTGAAAGAGGAGGAGGAATTGGCATGAAAGTAAAGGTGAAAGGTCAGTTACGAGCACTGTCATCACCTAAACCCTCCATTGACCCGAAAACCCTCAAGAGGAATGGCAAGAAGCCTTGAGAGGTGAGCAGACTTCAGCTTCTTTCCACTAGTAGTTTGAAATCTGAACAGTGTGTGGCCTGGATGAGCCACAGCCGTGGCATTAGACAAGCCATTTGATGTTACATTCACAACAAGTATTCTTGTCTTTTTTTCAGAACAGATGAAGACAATTGGCTTTTAACGGAACTTTCTCAGCGACCTTGAGTGTATTATTGAAGATGAAACATTAAAACAGCAGAGATTTCAAGTGCGCTGCTTTCTGAGCCACCCACAGAGTTCTGGAAAGCACATTAAAAGTGCCAGTCAATGTGCTGCACTGCTGAACAGGATGGAAATGTACACGAAGCCTTCATAAGTGCCATTAGGGGATGTTTTGTTCATTAAATGTGTGTCTTCTTAACCAAGAGCTGTTTATTTTCATGCACAATGTAAAACAAAGAGAAAATGAAATTATCTTTGCTCCGTTTTATTTTTATTGTTGATCTTATTTTTATTTTATTTTTCCCCAGCTTTGTCCTTAACCCTAATAAAATGATGCTTTGTTATGATTAAAGGCCCCATATGTTCTATAAGAAAAAAGTTCTCGAGCTTGGCCACAAAAAAGGCAGTAAATAAATGTTGATGCTATTTTGTTACAGTGACTGACTGTCTGGCTTTCATTTTTCTGTCCGGATTAATGAGTTTCTGAAGAGCATGTGTGAAAAATGTTTGCATGAAGTTTTCAAACACAATTTTAGTAGTTGCATCAAACTGTAAATTGTTCTAATTTGTCAGAACAAATTTTTGTTTACTTTTTATTATTATTTATTTAGGCTTAGTCTTAGCCAATTATGTGCATTATTTACCATTTTTATTTACTAAATTATTTTTTTTTATTATTATTTAATTATTTTATTCATTTTTTAAATTGTATTCAATTTTTAAAATGTATTTATTTGTATTTAAAGTTTTACTTTTTTTTTTTTTATTTTATATACTATAATATTTTGTTATTTTATCATTATAATTTCAATGTGCATTAAATTATGACATTTATAAACATACATTTTGTCCAAGATAACCTACATACTAATTTCCAAGAAGTGCTTATGGTATTTTCTTAGCACACGTTTTAAGCTAACCCTCCCTTATATAAGCTCGCGCACACACTGCCACCTCTCCTCCAGACACTACTCCTGAAATGTCCTTAGTGTGCAGTTTATTTTTAAAGATGTTGTTCCAATTTCCATGGATACTTAACATAGTGAGGCACCATTAGTTATATAGAAACAAGTGTTTTGCCATATCCCCATAGAAAAAGTCTCTCAGGGGATCACTACCGTTAATTTCTCATGACAGTGCAGAGTTTGGTTTTTTTGATAGAAAAGTATCGATTTACTTGCCAAAGAATACATCATTCCTCCCACGGTGGGACCCAATTCTATGTCTTGGCTGATGGCAATAAACAAATCATTAGATTTCCAGAGCTGCTGTAGTGCTAGGAAGGTGACAAAGCATTGGAGCCTCTGGTCTTCTGCAGACGGAGGTGGACTGATTTGTAACATCAGTCTCCAGAGGGGTGGAGTAGACAATTAAACAGGTTAAAGGGCAGACACCAGGAGTCAGAGACAATTCGAAGAACAAAGCCAGTCGCACGGGTAATGAACCGTGAAAATGTGGAGAAAAGGTACAGCTCTGCATCTGTAATCGCATACTTCTCTACTATATAGTAGGTGAAAACATATGACAAGATTAGTATATCCGAATTCACAGTATTCATAAAGAGTATAAAAAGTAACCGAATGACCTCTTATGGTGAGATTATGAAGTGTGCATGGACACACAAAGGACTTCGGAGAGAAGTGGTGTACAGCTGTATCTGTCATTTATAAATCTTACAAAACTAAAGACTCTTCTGGGAGTTATGAAGGATGCAATACTGTTCTATTGGTACTCAAGATTAAAGGGTTAGTTCACCCAAAAATGAAAATTAGCCTGTGATGTACTCACCCTCGAGGCATCCTAGGTGTATGACTTTCTTCTTTCAGACAAATCAAATCAGAGTTATATTAAAAATTGTCCTGGCACCTCCAAGCCTTACAATGAGGCTAAGCGGGTGCTTTTTGTCAACAGTCCAAAAGAAATAAAGTGTGCGCATCCATAATAAAACGTGCCTCACACGGCTCCGGGGGGTGAATAAAGGCCTCCTGTAGCGAATCGATGCATTTTTGTAAGAAAAATATCCATATTTCAAACTTAAACACTTTTTTCTCACTTCCGCTAACTGTCGTATGAGCAAGCCGCTCCGGCGGATGATGTAGGAGTCGCACGCACACCTCTGAGATATGCTAGGCTCGCGAGTTTGTTTAAAGGAGCAAAAGAAGCAAAGTTTCCTTACTTTAGCAGAGGAAAACCAGTCTCCTCTTGGCTTATATCCAAATCCTCCGACATTTTTCTTTACAAATCCTCGCTTTGTACTTCTAATTCGTGACTGGCGTTTTGTTTTTTCCTCTCTCCGCATTCGTCACTAATCACGCTACGCCGACGTCATCCGCCAGAACAGCTTCCACGTACCACAGTCTGCGGAAGTGAAAAAAAGTGTTCATTACGTTTGAAATACGGATATTTTTCTTACAAAAACGCATCGATTCGCTACAGGAGGCCTTTATTCACCCCCCTGAGCTATGTCAAGCACGTTTTATTACGGATGCGCGCACTTTAGTTCACGTCTTCTGGACTGTTGACAAAAAGCACCTGCTTACCCCCTTGTAAGGCTTGGAGGGGCCAGGACAATTTTTTAATATAACTCCGATTGGATTCATCTGAAAGAAGAAAGTCATATACACCTAGGATGCTTTGAGGGTGAGTAAAACACAGGCTAATTTTCATTTTTGGGTGAACCAGCCCTTTAACATGAAACTGGCAGAAACTGTGTGTTATGCAAGCTATTCAAGCTGTTCATTTTCCAGGTCATTGTTTGTCTAGTCAATAAGCTCATAGTTTATGTTGATGATTTGTTTTATGTCTAGGATTAAGTTCAGAGTTTATGTTTATGTTTTTGGGGCATTACCATCATAAATAAAACCGTACTTTGGTTTGCTATGCCATCGCCCTTGCGTGCACATAGCAGCAGCATTACTTGACCTACCATGAACCCAGCTGCATCTATGCCAGGGTAATCGTCCCATTGTGGATTACGTGGAAGAGTTTTGTGGACTGTGCTATCAGGTGGAAATTAATGATCTGACCTTAAAAGGCATTTTTCGTAATGGCTTGAATGACTTACTGAATTACCTAATGCCTGGGAGTGATGGTTCAGGGACTCTAGCCAAGTATATTGACTATGCCCTGTTGCTGAGCAGTTTCTTACTTAATTGTGGAATTGGACTCAGCTGCTCATGGCCACTCAAGGTCCCCTAAACATTGTTTTAGGAGTTGGGGGGCTATACATCCCAAGCACTGACAGCCACAGAGCTTGGTCCATCACAGACCTTACCGACCATGGCCATACTGGTACCTTTGCTCCCAAGTCTGGTGATCCTTAGTCTCCTGTAGCCAGAACTTCAGACTGATGGCAGAAGGTCTGGGAACCTTGGCCGCTTTGAATGGCCAAGGCCCGCCCAAGAGGCCACATGACAGGTAAAGCAACAAGTGTCGAGACATGTTTAGGGGTAAGGAAATGTCCCCACAATAACAGACCTTTGTGTAAAACTCTTTTTAAAGATTTAAAGACATATTTTAAAGATTGCCGCATATTTATATAATATTTATAATATTTCACATACTTTTGAAAATCCAGTGTTTAGTTGATCCTGATCAGCGCTAATCGTCACAGTTGTAATCACAATGGCTTTCTTCTTCCATGAGGGGGTGTAGCATCAGGGCATTTTTGTTTCCAGGTGGAACGTTAAAGGCGGCGACACTCACATCTCCCGAAAATCCTGTACATATCACGCCCACAGGGGCCATCCATGTCTCTCCTGCCATGACAATGAAGCCATCCTTTAACTCTCTAGGCTCCTTGCTTCAAGGCCTCCATCCTGGTTCCATGTTCTGCTGGCTCCACATTGGCTTCTTGTTCCATCAACCCTGTCCTGGTCCCTGGCTCTGTTCGTTGGTCTTGTTATCTTGTTTACCAATTCATTGTTCACAGAACTGTAGCAGTTCGCAGCTGTTCATTGTTCCAGGTGCCAGGCCATTGTTTATAGCCTAGTCAAGCTCATAGTTCATGTTAATGCTTTGTTTTACTTTAAGGATTAAGTTCATGGTTTATGTTTTTGGGTCATTGGTCATTGTAAATAAAACTGCATTTGGGTTTGCTATCATTGTCCTAATTTGTTTCATGCCAGCAACATGACACATAGCAACAAGCAAAAAAAATGGGTTGCAAACTGAGGAGAATGTTCATTACAATATTTAATAACATCTAATAAAAAATGTACAATTGTACAAATGCTTATGACAAATTGCCAATGCACTTCACATAGGGTGTAGACTGTAGAGCATTCCTGATCAGTCCCTAGTTAGAATACTGTCCATGTAGGGAGCAGACAGAGAGTTCGATCATTTGGAACAGGACCGTCGAGATTGTGACGTATTGGCTTGGCACAGACAGAATTCTCACAATACACACTCAATATTTTGAATTTCCCTTTGTGTGGGCTGAGTGATTGGTAACAGAAGCACAAGTGACCTACACTAAGCTGAATCGGGGTTAACAAAAGAGCGGAGCTCTTTCAGGACTTTTATGTTATGATGAATAGAGCTGACAAGCCAAAACTGAACGCTATACAATTTATGATCTGCTCGGCCACACACTCCACTCGTGAAGAAAGAGTATACAGCTGTGTTTTCAGTCAGCACGAATTCTCTTTCTTCTGATGTAGGAAAACAACCTGCTTCAGGATTTTTCCTGGATTTTCCTCCCACGTTCACGACCCCATAATGCGTAATCCTTAAAACAAAATAAAGTTGCATGAGAAGCAACACTGCAAAATTTAATATAATGTTAAATAATACACAAAAGTTTCCTATTCGACTTTTGTTTTCTCAAATGTAATTTTTTCCTGTGTTATCAAAGCTGAATTTTCCACATCATTTCTCCAGTCATTAATGTCACACGATCCTTCAGAAATCTTTGTAATATGCTGATTTGGTGCTCAAGAAACATTTTTGTTACCATCAGTGTTGAAAACTGTTGTGCTGCTTAATATTTTCCTCTCAGAATTACGACCCCATTATATATCACAAAAAAGCATATTAGATAAAATCAAGCAAAGGGTGTTTTCATCCGATGTGCTCATCTCTGCGATATCAATCTGTATGCTATCACAGGTAAAGCTCACATAGGCATCGGCCTGGATGTTCAAAAGATCTTTCCCAACTTTTCATGAATGATGGGATTGTGGAGGGAGGGAGGGGGTTGCGGTGGTGCGGGAGAGGAAAGACCAGGTAAAGTTATCCGGTGGGAGCCGCCCAATTTGTGTGATCTGCCCATTCATACGGTGGGGTGTGGGGAGGCAGGGAGGCTGCTCTTTTTAACCGCCAGAGGAAGGATGTCTCCTGCCTTGATGAAACTCTGGCGTCCCTTTTGTTGTTTGTAAAAACAAAACAAAAAAGGGCAGTGAGAGAAAAAGAAATGAGGGGGAAAAAAACAGACCGAGAGGGAAGAGAAAGGTTTGAGCCAGTCAGTGATAACAATGCAGTCTGCTCACTTGAAGAGACATGATGTCACCAGGGCACCGGAATCCCTAGTGTGGAGCAAACAGGGTGGGGTACGTTCCTCCCTCCCTCCAATTTGCCCCTACCCCTTTATCTTGCTCTCCTTCTCTGTCTTTTCCCTTCATCTTTCTCTTTCCTGTCTGTCTGTCTGTCTGTCTGTGTGTGTGTGTGTGTGTGTGTGTGTGTGTGGACGTGGGAGCTGTTGAGCACATAATAGGACTCCTCACAGCTCTACTTCCGAAGAGTGGTCACATGAAACGTCCATTTCCAGGTCATTCATTCACAGTGGTCCCCGATGAGCACGGCCGAGCCTGCTGAAGACTGTCAGAGGATCGGTCCCATGAGGGCCGTGTGCCACGTGAGAGGAAGATATGGCTTAGTATTGTGATTGTGATCTGCTCAACAACTCAAAACTATTCAAACACACTAGCAGTTCAAGATATTTCAGTTATTTAAATAGCTGACCTTTCATATGGTAACAACAATGTAATAAGTAAAAACTGGAAGCATTTTAAGTATGTTTTATAACAAACAAGAAAAATTTAATTCTTAGCGAAAACAGAAAACGTAGTTCGCTTTTATTTCTTTGGTTCAGACAGACAGCCATATTATTCTAAGTGACTCTCAGGACACGCCTCGGTCTCCATAGTGTTGTGAAACATCATATTCACATAGCAGCAGTGGTGATGAGAGAACATGCTTGAGAAACAGCTTAAAGAGGAGAAATCAGTAATCAATATAAAATAATGGTCACAAATTATTGGTCACTTTCTAAATAATAAAAGTACAGCTGCATCTACTAATAA
The DNA here is from genome assembly GCF_012432095.1 of Onychostoma macrolepis. Taxonomy (NCBI): domain Eukaryota; kingdom Metazoa; phylum Chordata; class Actinopteri; order Cypriniformes; family Cyprinidae; genus Onychostoma; species Onychostoma macrolepis. Next base: position 14,316,587 of record NC_081155.1, read on the forward strand.
TTCAATATAAATAGTTTTTTACTGATGCAAATATGTTAGAAATGATGCAATACAACTTGCATCCGATGCACACATTTTTAAAACTTTTATGCCGATGCGAATCTGTGAATTTTACCATCCCTAATCTGCATGTTAAAATGAGATAAATTGGTGCTTTTCTTTGCAAAAGCAAAATATAATTTGTTTTGTTTTTCAGTTAATATTTTAAAAATAGTTCAAAATAATTACCTGAGAACTGCAAAATAAAAGTACTGCATATATAATTAACAATACCGTTCAAAAGTTTTTTAAATGTTTGTGAGAGACGTCTTTCATGCTCAAGGCTGCATTTATTTGATCAATAATATAGTAAAACAGTAATATTGTGAAATACTATTACATTTTAAAATGTACTTTAGTTCTTTGATGGCAAACCTGAATTTTAACCAGTCTTCAATATCATATGTTCCTTCAGAAATCATTCTAATAATATTGCTGCAAACTGTTGTGCCACTTAGATTTTTTTGTATATAGTCTGAAATGTAATTTTTTGTAACAATGTCAAAGTATTTACTGTAATTAATTATTAATTTATTGCATACTTGCTGAATAAAAGTATTATTTCTTTAAAAAAAAAAAGTCTTATTCACCCCAAACATTTGAACAGTAGTTTATGTAACATTGTATAGTTTTTGTTTTGTAAACAGTCTCTACCAGTTAACAGAAGCACACTCGCGTAAAAAGCACGCAATGCAACAGTTGATAACTGCCGTAATTAAGTCCTCACACAAGACCTTTTATCCATTACTTTGGAATGCTTTGTGAATAATCCGGCAAGCATTATCCGTCCAATTAGCCGTATGTTCTTAAAGGTGGTCATCGCCAGGGTGGTCAGAAATTGATTTGTGAGAGGAACTTGGAAAACAGCAGTGCGCTAAACACCTCTGCATGTAATGCGTGATCAGGCACAACCCAGCAATATACTGTAGATGTGACTTTTCCGTGTAGTCGCTGCCGCCAAACAAGCCTGCTGACAGCAAAAGAAGTGCCTGCCACCCTCGCAGTCGCCCATTCACAGTCTTTCATCAATACACAGTGTGCCAGATGAAGTCATGGCCTCTGGCGCTCGCCTATAAACCGGCTCCGTAGATGCAACTGCAGGATTCCAGCGCTGCTTTCAACATGACCGTCAGCAAAATGGCAGCGGGCTAATGTGTAAAACAGTGATTGCGTCTCAATTAGGGCTACATGTGCTGAAATGGCCCCTGGCAAACGTGCTCCAATCCGGCCCATAAATGAAACCCAAGTATGAGCTTGCATGTCTCCTAACCCGAGCGCAGCATGTGGTTCTGCCTTCAAGTTGATTACAAGCAGAGACAGCTGGCTCCGACTTTATATCGAATGCTGTCCGTGACATTCCACCTCCAGTCGATCTCTGGCTCCATTGTCTCCTGGAAGCATCGGGAGAACGTTGAGACAACCGATGGATGTGCTGATTCACCAAGGGCCCTGGTAATTGTTTGGCCTCTTTCTGTATTTGGACAGGGGGGGAAATTGTACCCTTTGCCACCCACAAGCACTCAATAAGGCCCTATCCAGTTAAACTGCCAAAGTGAGACATCTGGACAAAGAGCTCTTTTTGGAGATGTGGAATAACACTGGATGTGGACGGGATGAGGCGATTGGAGCCGTCCTCATGGGAGTAGGAGTGGCAGTGTCGTCGCTCTAAGCCGTTGAAAGGTGCACAATACAACAGGATATCATATTGTCCTGGCTGACAAATGGATTCTCAGTGCTGACTGGAGCAACAGCGGTGTCGAGGAAGTTCAACTCAATAACCACTACAGGTTCATAATTACTTCCCTAGAATGGTAATCAGATCACTTTATGGAAACAATCTTTCAGACCCCTACAAACTTAAAAAAATACAAATGTGACATGCAATATTGTTTAAATACTGACTGAACACAATAACACAACTACAATAAAATCACATAAAACAACTTGACTAAATAAAAACTCATGCAGTGCAACACATTTTTGTACTTATTAGCCACAATAAGTCATGCTAACTGTTTCTTAGTATAGGAGAAGATTTCTTTGCTCTTTTTCAGCTGTGGGATATTACTTTTATCAAGTTTAATCATTTTTGTTTCCCTTGAATTTTCTGTGTATTATAATACTATAACAACTAATAAAGAAAAACTATATACAAAACTTTTATACAAAAAGAAGACGCTTTTACAGTTTTGTTAAATGGTATTAATGAAGCCTGTTAAACGTAGTTTTCCAACATGCTTTTTTAATAAAAATGCAAATAAACTTTTTTCTTCTGCAAGATTTCTTGCACAGGATGTGGTTTATAATTCAGTTTAGTACTTTCAAAATCTAACATACTGTAATAAGCTTCATTGTTTAATGAATATTACAGCATCTAATACAGTTTGTGTAACAAAAATACAGTCACACTATGGGCGCAGACAGTCGCAAGCAGCGCAATATTGAAAAACAAGAAAACCAATATCAAAAATGGATGCAAGTTGGCACTGGATTTTTTTGGACTATACAGCTCAACAATGGTACACACACACAACATGCAATATTACAGTGAATTGTAAACTTACAATCAACTATGAATAACCCCCTAAACCTGCATCACACAATTTTAGTCCTAGTGAGTAATCAGATCAAAGATCACAGTCTGATTTGAACACAGCCGCAAAGCGTGCTGCTGGCTAACCAGCAGTGCCACGATATATAACTCATCGTGTGATTCACTTTATACTGTAGATGTAAACTTGCAGAGAAACAATGACAATAGACTTTCTTTGTAGTGGCTATGGTTAGTAGTCTTTCAAGAGAGGCACCACAGAAATTAGTAATTTAACAAAATGTGACTGGATATAGCTGTGTAATGAACTGAGCAATGGTTGGCAGAGGTTTTTATTGGGCTATTGTTGACAGATCTTACACTCTCACATCATGATTTGTGAATACATAAACACCCCTCAACTGTTGCTTCTCCTGGGCTGTTGATCAAGGCTTTCTACACTGGCAACCACAAGGAGAAAAGAACAAGATGGATGCCCACTCCTGAGGACCTCAAATGCTTTGCAAACAAACACTGCCAGAGTTTGTTTGTAGACAGACACGCTTGACCCCAAATGTGTTGCAGATAAAAACAAACAGGAAACAGATACTCATCTCATCCCAATAACTGTCATGAAACATGTAGCAAAGCTCCAGCTCATGAGATATATCATGAGGCTGTACACTAAATCGCCCACCACTGAATGAGCAAGTGAAAACCAGCAAATTCGATATATTGAGTGCCGTAAGTGATGCGGTCATGATGCGATTACTTTTGGCTCAATGCTAAAGGTGAATAGGTAGGCTATTCTCTAGCGGCCGCTGAGTGTACAATGGTTGTACACACGTAATTGAGGTGCATTATGGGATTAAATGAGTGCACTTTATAATGGTTTTGGATACCACTAAGGCTGTCCCTTGAAATATAATAATTATAAGGGTATATGGGGCGATTTCAAGCACTGCTATGGTGTGTTGTGTCAGTAACCTTAAACACCATGATATACAACAAAAAATACATTGTAAGCTATGAATATCACATGATGTTGAGGAATTTATTTCTCTAAACAAGACTTGAGGTGAAGTTGTGCTCATTAATTTCACTTTTTCAGTAAAACGTCATACATAGCCTTAAATTTATCTGATAAATACTGAATGAAAATCGTCTGCCAAACATGTAAATTCATAAACTCCTCCACTCACGAGCCAGGTCAACACCGTAGCAGAATACGGTTATAATTCCTGTATTTGAGTGCTTAATACAGTTACCTGCACACATATTTCCAGTATAATTTATGAGACAACTGCATTGTATAAGCAACTTCCGCTGTGCCAATGGAACCATACTCGATAACTGGTTGTCTGTCACGCCACTCCCCGCTGTATCAAATGTGCATAGCGTCGTGTGTGTTGCGTGTTTTAATGTGTGGTTTCGGTAACTCACAAAGACGGAGATGAGCTGTATATCTGAAGGTTTTAGACCAGTCAGCGCCTTCCACAGGAGCTTCTCCCGCCATGTTTTCTGCGCATGTCACGCTCCGCTTTGCACGCCGCCGTCAAGTTGAACTCGCGCCGTGTTCAGGTAAGACAGTAGGTGTGTTCGACTTCATGCGGCGCCGCACAGACCTATCGGCGAGAATAGCCGCTTGCAGTCGGGGGCGGAATTGAAAGCGGAGAGTCAAGTCGGACACTTTCTGCTCCAGTGATGCTCTCGCGTTGTTTGCATACTCTTATCACAGATGAAGTGAATAACATGTTATATTTGTCAAATGCATGGATGTTTTAGAAATGTTTTCATGAACAACAGAAACACTTTTTATATACTGCTTAATACAGGGTCATCTGTTCAAGAATAAAGTTCAACATATACATATACTATTTAAATACCAATAGCCGTTTATCAGTGTTTTAAAAAAAAAAAATTTATTAAATGTGACTCAATATAACATTGTGACTATACAGTAAAAAAAAGCTTTTACTGTTCTAAAAACAGATTTGTGGGCAGTATTTTTTTTATTATTATGCAAAAATTATACAAAGGTTTGTATAAGCATATACAACTCACAACAAGTACAAAAACAAATAAACATTCATGAGAATATGTAAAGTGAAACAATTCATGCCAGGGGTAAAATTACAACAATTTAAAGTAACAAAAAGCTTCATAGGTCTTTCTTGCTTTTTTGTTCTTAATTTTATCTAATGTAGTAGTAGTACCATTTGTTTAATCTCTTTTTATAAAATGTTCAAAGTTTGGCTTAGCTTCCATTTTTTCACACGATTGTGATATTTTCCTAGTAAAATAATATTTGTGAGCTGTATTGGAATTGAAGATGTTAGAAACACACTCATTGTTGTCATGTGGTGAATTTGGCCAATAGTGAAACAGCTGTGTGGTAGGTCAGCAGCGCTCCCGCAGTCGCTCTGGAGAAACTGCTCTCGAAACGCTCTCGCGGTACTTTGATGCCACACGTGACAGTGACGTGGCGTCGGCGCCAGTTCAAGTCGGACAAATTTTCTAACCGGCATGCACTTCTTCCAGGCAAGGCAGCCGCCGATCGATTTTCATGGCGCCGCATGAAGTCGAACACACCTAGTGTTATGGACGTCGCTATCTTTGATATTTACTTTAATCAACTATGGTTACAGGTAATATTCACAGCTAGCGCGAGAACGATTAAGTTATAAAATATGGTTGTCAATTTCAAACACAAGATTTTGTGGGAATCAAATCCAATTTCCCATTGAATAAAAATCAAGTCCCTTTTTTCCCTCTCAGATATCCTGCTGGAAATGTCATATTACAAAACAGGCAGTAAATTTTTCGTTTTGATTGTATTAGGTCATAAATAAACATATTGTAAACAAGCTGTAGGACTGGGCCCCTAAAAATGATTTGTGTTTTACGTAATAGATATTCCTGTTCTTTTGACTTTTGTATTATGATGTGGTTTTGTTGAGCTATTTTCGTGCAATTTTGCATTCACTTTGCTTCATGCTACTATCCTTTCTGAGTTTAGTCAAGCCCGTGTCAGAGCTGACAGAACGCACACCAGAGCCAAAATTGGCATTTACTTTCCACACAAGCAAAGTGTTTTCTGACAGGGTGGAAAATCCCAAACTGGAAAATTCAGATTTTAAGTGAATCTGAAGTATGAGAGCTAATGGCCCAAGAATTTAAAGGAATATTCTGGGTTATTTTCAATGTAATGTCTATGGACAGCATCTGTGGCATATTGTCAATTAAAATAGAGAAAAAAATCATAACCTAGTTTAAATAAATTGGTGAGCTCTGGGTACTATGAACAAATAATGTTCAGCAAGGCCACCAAAGTCAGTTGTCAAATGAAGCAAAAAGAAACAAAGCAAGCGTACTGCAAGCTGATTGAGCCACATTCAATAAATAAAGAAATATTGAATAAATAAATAATGGACAATGCAAGTCTGAGCTTGGAGTGCATTCTGACCTGCTGAGCAAACCTGGAGCAGAACGTTAAAAGCAAATGAAACAAATAAACCAATGTTTGTGACGCACATTACGTTATTCTGCTGTTTATAATCTGTCAGATTCAATCAGCTGTGTTTGGACATGTCAAAGACACATATGCAGTGATGTCTTTTCACGTTGATGCCATATAAACATAAATAGAGATAATATTGGTTGGATCACATTTAATTTTCCTTGCTGTGCCCTATCTGATGTTGACAGATCTCAGAAATCATCCTTGTTGTGACATTTTGTCTCCTAATTAATAAAATACACAAGTGGGTCTTGATAGGTACACAACTTTCTGCAGTGCACTGATATTGTTGAACTTCAAATATCTATAAACAAACAATATTGTACTGAACAGTTCACACACACTTAAGTGTTTTAAAACTAAAACTCAAAAGGTTCACATTTCTGCATTTGAGCTATTGTTATATACATTCATTATTTGTATTATACTTTCTAAACTATTACCCTATTATACGGATATTTTGAGCCCGTATACTCTGCCCAAATACATAAATGTGATAGACAATGAAAGATTGAGGAAGTATGCATGCAGTGACCTGCTGACCAAACTTGAAGCGTCCAGTTCAAAGTAAATATATTTCTGTGATGCACATGACATTCTTTAGCTGTTTACAACATGATCTGTCAGAATGAATCAGCTGTGTTTACACATATCAAAGCCACATATGCAATGTTTCCTTTTCATTGTGATCTTTTACAAACGTAAATTGAGATAGCATCGCTGACATTGAATCATATTGAGATAATATCGCTCACATTTAATCTTATTTGTTGAGATTCCTTTAAAAGCATGCAGCCAGAGCTTTGAATATTTACTCTGTTTGCAAGAAATGTGCTGGTTTGGATAAAACAAAACTGTTGATTTAGTTAATCCAATGACAGATAGTCTCTTAATTCCTCCCAATTGTAATGTTTTTGTCTTCTAATTAAAAAATACACAGCTGGCCCTAGGTTATGACAGGTACATGACTAATTGGAATTCCTGTCTGGCAGTCTGACGGTTTCTGCTCAGTGTGGAGTAATGAGGAGCGAGCCGGACTGATTGTTTCACCAGGAAGAGCTCCAGAAATAAGGGACTGGCATATTGCAGCCAGTGTGTTTGGATAAACTCTAAAACAATTATGACCCATTTCTTGGCCTCTGTGTATGTGATAGGTTTGGCCTGATTTAAATGATTTAAAAATCGTAAGAAAAATGGCTTATGTCAAGAGTAGAAAAAGAAAAGAGTAATGGAAACTTTGAGTCTTAGCTGAAACTCAAGCAAACAGAATTCAATTTTTTACAAGGTCATTGTGAATATCACCTGCGACAAATCTATCCATCAGTCACCAGGAAATATAAACCTGTACTGCAGAGCAAAAATATATCATGCAAAAAAATGTAAATATATAAATATATATATTGCTTAAATGTTAAAATACAGTTTGCATTTACCGTTTTTTTAAGATTGGAAATATATTTTTTTCTTACTGTACCAGATGCAATGTATTTTGTTACATATTTCACTATTCAAAAGTTTAAACAAATATGTTTTGTTCAGCTGTGCTGTTTATGTCACGGTTGAGCTCTGTGGCAAATGAAGGAACGCAGAGACGAGGATAAACTGAACATAAACAGTCTTTAATATAACTCCAAACTCCAGGGGACACACACGAACACGACATCAGACTCATTGAAACACAGTGTATAAATAATCAAACTAAACGAGACAATTAACAAACACAGGTGGGACTGAATTAACTAATGAACCAATAAAGACAGGAACAGGAAAATCCATATATGGGCACATGAGGGAGCACATGGGGAACAAAACACAACACAAGCCTGACAGTTTACAAAATTTATTTAACATATATTTTGGCCATAAAAATGTTTCGTAAGCATAATTTCTTTGTCAAAGGCACTTAAAATGCATGTTAAATATGTCTATACTTTTTAGAAATCTAAAAAATACAGTTCAGTATAAGGAATTTTCAGTATTGATTTTTCACAGATGTTTTACCTATATTTTGAATTACGCATTGCATTGTGTCTTGTTTTAGGATTGGAAGAAATGTCTAGAAACTTAACGGAAAATGGTCATTTTCTGCCAGGTCATTATTCGTTTTTCTTCATTTTTTTCTTACTGCGTAAGTTCACAGATGTTAGTTGACTCAGTTTAGAAAATGAAAATCCAATGCTTTATGAAGTTTATGAAGATGAAAAAAATTAAATATATATGAAATGCAGTCTGGAGGTGAATACATATGCTCCATCAAACTGTGCTGCAACTCTCATGCATACGATGTTTGTTCAAACCCATCTTGCAAAATTTCCCAAAGGGCCAAAAAGGAATTCATTTTAATATATCAGAGAGAGAAAAAGTCAAAAAGGCACAGCTGACACATAAAAAAATGTCAATTTTCCCAGCACTAGGTGGGATCTCATCTGCCACCCCTGTGTCTGTGTGGCCTTGACTTTCATTCTTCCACATCTGATGTCCAGGAAAGTGTGCCACATGCTACCTCGGGCACACCACCAGGGCCCTCCATCCATCAACACGACACCAACGCCTGTTGGCACATGCACAGTCACACAGAGGGCCAACGCAAACAACTGTGTTGGATTACAATGACACATTTGTCTCAGAGGAGAGAGCAGCTTTGGGCCACAGATATCACTTTGAACCAATTAGCAAATTACGGTTGCTGCTCTGTGCTGGTGGGTGGCCGACTGTTACTAACTTCTTCTTCACTTCAGCATTGGTGTTCAGAAAAGAGCTTCAGTCAGCTTTATATTTCAACTCGGATTTGAGGTTCAATGACCATCAAGGGATTTTTCAGAGAATTTCTACCTCGCTTGTCTTTTTATGAATCCGAACTGATAAATCGCTGCACCAAAGAACAATGCTTACCTTGGTCCCAAAAGCCCACCCAATGCTAAAGACACAAGTCATTATTTAGAATGAAAAACACATGTGAAACATAATACAAACGCCTGGACAGCATGACTTGGTTGACCATGAGCTGAAAGGCTAGTATTTCATAATTATTACAGGTTGTGCCTACAGACGGTCCAAAAAAATTGAGAAAATGATTTATAATGGGCTGCAACATCTGAGGCTAGTTCCTTTAACGTCCCGTAAAATTAAACCGCTTAGAATGATTTTCACTAGACCTAGATCACTATGACCAATTGTTTTTTATTGATCTGTTTAAAATAGAAATTCTTTAAAAAATACAAGCATAAAAATGTGGCAATTTCTTTTTTAATTTGCTGATCTCTCAAGGGGCCCTATCATACACCCGGCGCAAGTGTTTTTGCTAGTGTCAGCCTACTTACTTAAAATGCATTATATAAAAACAATGAGGCAATAATGATTGGTTAATTAATAATTACATGGTTTCATTGAATAACACTGTTAAAATACATGATGTAATACAAAATAAACAATTTATGTACATTACATGTTATTACAAATGCCTGTAAAGGGCGCCAAAGGCCAGGGGCCTCATTTATAAAGCGTGCGTACGCACAGATTTGATCTTATAGTGTGCGTACGCTTAAATCCACTCCAATGCTCATATTTATAAAAATGGTCTTTGACGTGGAAAAGTGCTTAGCATCACGTCAGGGTCCGAGCAGACGTACGCACTTTTTATTGTCGGAGTAATGCAGATTTTTTCAAATGTAAGCTGTTCTTGCAGGTCGCTGTTCTAAATTATGATGATTGGTGATATTTTATATGTTAATGATATTAATTAGGAGTCGTTTACAAGGCAGAGAGCTGAAACCATTCAATTGCGCGCAAGTTCAAGATCATTTGCAATTCATAGATTTCACATCTGAAAGAGGCGCGTACGCTCGTTTTCTGTTCGTACGTTCATTAATCGCACGTACGCATTTCTGAGAAACGATCGTAAGATCAAATTTAGGACGGTTTCTGCGCAACAATTTATAAATGAGGCCCCTGGTAATTGCTGCTGTTACACTTACAGGACGATCAAGTCCTTGTTTAATACTGACCAAACAGCTAATTCAAATATCCACTTAATATTTCATTTTTGGCCACCTTTTTGCGATAGAAATGCTACAGCCTCTATAATTTCTTCAGCAAAAACATGTAGACATCACAACCCTTTAAAACAACAATTTACTATGGTTTTATCGTAGTAAAACTGCTTTCAAAATTTTCTTTTGCCTGATTTCTGAATGCTTGAGACTATAAAATCAATCAGACTACAGTAAATCGTAGCTGTAGGTAACTGTCTAGAGCTACAACTGTAATTTGTAAATAATGTAATTTAATTACAATTTATTTACTTTTATATTTTATCAAAGTTCTATTTTGATCCCTATATGCTTTTTTTTTTTTTTACTTCCATAATATTTGACACAGGGGGCACAACAATACAATTCTGCTTAGGGCACCCATTTGGCATAAATATACAAATGTCATAATGGATAGTCATTGTGTGTATCAGAATTAGCCTACCTATTTACTCACGCATGAGCAGATCTGTTTGCTCTCTGGAGACGCGTTCAGTCTGTGCGCCTTAAAATTTCACCGTTTCAATAGCGAATCTGCCATGGCGCGAGCGCAACTCTCTCTTAAAGGGAATGGGAGATGAGGCTCTGATTGGTTTATTGCACGTTACTCCCAAAAAACACCCATTACGCATTAATGGCTCGTTTCCACTGAGCGGCACGGTTCGGTACAGTACGCAATTCCATTGTCAGAAGTTGTGAATGGTACCAAAATCAGTGCCAAAATCAGGCCAATCAGTGAACAGCTGAGTTTACACGTCACATTTTGGTAACGGTACGGTTCGCTTGGAACCTCGGCCGAGGTGGTACTAAAAAAAGTAACAGGTAGCCTACTGTAGGCAGTGGAAAGTGAGCCGTACCGTGCAGTGGAAAAGCGCCATAAAGGGTACCAAAAGGGTGGAGCTAAACTCGCTGCAGGACATTGATTGGTTGAGTAGAATCGTCACTTGTGCGTGATACAAGGGGATAAAGCTCTGTTGTGTTCGGCTTATTACTTCTGAGTGCGCAAACACACAAAAAAAAATATTTTATATTTTCATACAGACAAGCCGTTTTTCAATATGCGTTCTTGTGGACTTGTGAAACTTCATTGCCCAAAAACCCGCGTAATTTTCAAAATATTACTGTTATTGTGTCAAGAAATGTAGTTTTAAGAGTTTTTCAGGCGAGAATGTAGTTGTTTAATACTCAAATCTGCGGTTTATTTATAAAGATAGCGCCTATTTGAAAATTTGCTATGCCGATTTCGGAGCTCCAGGCGATCACCGGCGCTCAGTGCTCATGTATCCGCCTCGAGCAGCCTTACGCATGGCTGGTCCTTCCGACATGCCGCTGGCTCTGATGTCTCTGTAGTGGTTAAACATACAATTCGTTGTGTGTATATTTAACAGGCATTCGTGGTCTCATGAATCTATTATTTGTTCCTGGTCATATCGTTTTGACTGAGCACAAAGTTTAACTTTATCATTTATTTTGAACTTTACCGTAGTACAGCGCTGACTTTGTAGCATAACGTTACCTTTGACTGAATTGTTCTTTTGTCTTTATTTCCTCTTATATAAGCCTCTTATGCTTTGTACTTATACTTTTATAATGGCTATTATTGTTCAAAACTGACATAAAAGAGGCAATGTTGTGCTTAGGCTACACCACGCCTATTAAGTAACCGTACCGTACTGTACTGACCCGTACCGCTCGGTGGAAACGAGCCATAAGAGAATAGGGACAACCCGTTTAGAGCATGCGCCCGGCCGCGCCGACCGTTTTCCCATCGTTAAACTAGCAAAAAACCTGAGCACAGTTGCCAAATCCGCGTATTATACGCGACTTTGGGCTTCTTTTTTTGTAAAGTTGCGGGGCAAAATCCCTGGTCGCGGGTTTTTGGGCTTATTTAAAAAAAAAAAAAATTTTTTAAATGTTAGGGAAATCTGATAAGCAACTTCGTTTCTTTATTTATGTTCGCCGTATTCTCCAGTGCATTGATTGACACTCTGTCTGCTCGCAGTTAATAGCCAACCAGTGCAATAATATAAGTGCCATAGCGTAATTTGCCAAATGTTCCTCCCCCTCATTAGAGAAAAATCACATTCAAAAAGAAGGCGCGTGACGCTGTAATCCAAGCGATGACAGAAGGAGACGTAGAGGAGTGGGATGACTTTCTTTTGGCCTAATTTTTATAATGTTTTTGTAATGTATTAATTATCACGGGCTGTAATAAAAAACAAGTAGTCATATCCTAATACTGAGTAAATACATTTGGTTCGAATAGCCTGGTATGGCAAGATGTCTTAAAATGTATTTCTTTTTTTAACATTTAAATTTAGACCACATTATGAGATTGCCCTTTGACTTCATGAATACACATAAATGACAGCTTAATGATTTTTTAAAATCTTTTTAATAATATTATATCATATTTTCTTTTTTAATATAAAATGTTATAATTTATTATAATATTTTTCTATAATATTTATGTGGCATTTTGTTTTTTATGTCATTTATTTGATAGTTATGTATACATTATTTTATTTTAAATGGAAGAAAAACCTGTTTTTGACCTTAAAATAAAGCACTTTCCCTCTGTATATGGCAGTGGGGACGAGCAGTTTTGTGGTGCTTGGAATTCTTTATAATTAATTAAAAACAAATATTGCCACATTGATGGCTCAAGGTGGTGTAATTGTTTTTCAAGTGTAATATTTCTAAGGCTAGGGACAGAAAAATTTACATTTCCATAGAATGACCCCTATATATTTTAGGCTATAAATATGTGGCTATGTTACGGATCCCCTTTGAAGCTCTTGTGTTTTTCTCCTTTTCCATCTCTCCAATCCTATTCTGCTCACAGGTGATTGGAGACAAGTTTTGTTCCCACTTTTGTTGCAGTTTGCTAATTTTTGTAAAATAGCTTCTGTTTTTGCTTTTCAGATAAAAGAGTGGTTTCAGCGTAATATGTTGCAGGCTCATTGATTGGTAATAAATAATTGATAATAAATAATATTGATGATAATAAATCATCAAAAAAAATATTGGGCTTGTTTTGGGTTTGTTTTTGAAGCTGCGGTTGCTTATTTGTCTTGCGAGAGTTGGCAACCGTGGCCCTGAGTGCACTTGCGCCGTGCGCTTTAGACCATGCGTTTAGATCGTTAAATTAGGGCCCAAGGTGTTTTTAAGGAATGAATATGGAAAGTCCCTGCGGTTTCAACACTTCCAATAAAAGCAATCAAATCGTCGAGCTGATGAAAAAAAAGTAAAGAGCATTGTTTGTAGAGCTGCCACATGCAGCTCTGTTAGCAGTCCAAAGCAGTGATTTTCAATCCTATTCCTCGGGACCCACTGCTCTGCACATTTGTCTCCCTTATCTGACACACTGATTTGAGTTCATGGAGCTCTTTCCTAATGAGTTGATGATCTGAATCAGGTGTGTAAATTAGAGAGATATGCAAAATGTGCAGAGCTGTGGGTCCCCAGGAACAAGTTTGAAAACCACTAGTATTTCTTCCAGTTTTCCTTTTTATCATATTCATATCCTTTTTGTCCATAAAAATCACAAGTTCACGATAATTCAAAAGAAATTCCTGGCCCTTTGAATTTAACCAATGACTCTGGTTGCACACGCATGCTTTCGGAAACAAAGAAAGCTGATACTGAACGTTTTGGGGAAAATAAAATTGCAAAAATATGATTGAATGAAACATTCCCATTTAAACCTTTATGATTCTGTGAAATGAATCTTCATGCATAGAATGGCATGATTCATGCCGTGCTGTTTACTTTACGAAGCCTTACCGTTCTGATCAGTGTTGGGGGTAATGCATAACAGGTAATGGAAGTTATGTAATCAGATTACTTTTTCAAGTAACTAGTAAAGTAATGCATTACTTTTTAATTTACAACTAAGTATCTGATTTACTTTTTTCAAATAATGCAAGTTACTTTGTTTTCCCATTCACTGACACCTCTCAAATCTCTGTGCTAAGAGAAATCGGGAGTAAGTGCACAGGCACTTCCTTCAGCCTGAGGTTTATTCATTTCACTTTTGGTGTGAAAAGGGCCCTTATAGTAGCCAAAAATGTAACTTTTGGAGGTTTTATTATTAAAAAAAACAAATAAGTAAGCCTAGCGGCGGTAACAAAAAGTAATGCAAGAGTAACGTAATGCAAGTAATGAGTAATGCAATATTGTAACGCGTTACTTTTAAAAGTAACTTTCCCCAACACTGGTTCTGATGATGTATAGAATAATTGAAAAAACAAACAAATACTTTTTTTTTTTTTTGCTCTCGAAGGACAACATCATATTAAAGTTGGAGGTAGACAACATTAAGCTGTTTCCGTGGTCCAAGAATATTATATGGACCGCTGCAGCTTTGTCAAGGGTTTGTCATGTTAACAGCCTTAGACGTTTTATATTCTTTCGCCTACTCGTAACCTGTCTGCCAGAAACACAAGGGCCCAGTCTCCATGTTTTATTGACATGTTAGACTCACGGCTGTTAAGCTAATCATGAAACGGCCATTGAGAAGAAGGAGAAAATGCATGTTAGTTACTTATGTTTAATGTAGTAGCTAATAAATGTCATTACAGTTAGAGCCACAGAAATACAGAACGAATAAAACCACTGAGACTCATTCACTAAATGCTGACGGCTTCATAATTGATTTTTTAGAAGGTAAAACACAGAAGCTGTTCAGTTTAGAGCTGAAAATATGAGAGCAGCCAAATGCTTGTAATACAAAATACATTCTTTAATCTGTTTAAATCACTGTAAATACACAATGAGACATAACAGCACTGTTACAACAGGAACAAAGTAAGGACTAACCCAGGAAATCCGACATTAAACAAATACACAACATGAGCTTTGCAAAGAAGAAATGTGTTTTGAAAATAATTTAATAGAAATAGTTCTGCGTGGGGATTTTCATATCTGCGGTGTAAAAACAGAGCTTGAGGAAAACGGAACCACACCATGCTATGACAAACAATAAGCTGAAAGTAAAAAAGTCTTTATGCTACTTTATTCATGTCCCCGTCTGTTCCTTTTTTACCAATATATACATGATATACAGCTGTTTCTTAAATACATTTTTGAAAATTTTGCATTTTATTTACAATATAAGAGCTTATTAGTTTTTTTATTATTATTATTATTTTATTCTAGCTAAAAGATGGTGTGGAATTTTACAGAACAAAAGCTTGGAATATGATTCATAATGTCATAAAGCATCTGCACATTCATTGAACAGCACTGTAAACAACTTCCCTTGATAATCAGAACCGATTTAGCATTTCTGACATAATAAAAATGTTATCTATTGAATAAATCTGAACTAATGATCATACTTCTCAGACAAATGCATTACTAGTGTGTGGCTACCTTGAAAACATACTACTGGTCTTCTGTTCTGGTGTTACACATAGGATCTTTTTTTTTTTATATACAAGCAAACTCAAAGTGCACTTTCAGAAGAGCAGATGTCAGAAATTTAGAAAAAAAAAAGTCAACTAAAAATGAAAATTGCTGTTTGTTTTCAGACAATTATTAGTGAACGAGACCCAAAGTCTGTGATAATGTAATCAAAAAACAACCTAGTTAATATTTTAGTGGTTATGCAGTGAAAAACTCATATGTGAATGAAAAAAGAAACCAAATCAGAGCATTCAGATACTAAATTGACAGCACAGACATACTGAAATAATGCCAGCGCTTGCATCAAACGTTAAATCAGTGATAAATATGGCTTGTAAATCAATAAAACTTGAAAAGAGGCCCGGAGTGCTTCCTCAACGGCTACGGCTGGGCATCCCACCATATCAGTTCGTTCCCATCCCAAACCCACCCTGTTCTGGCACACATTCATCTGTATCTCACCCTTTCTTTCTTTATCACAGCTGAGTAAGTCCTGGAGAAAGGAGACCTCGTCCACTCCTCTCCCAGCGGGACGCAGGGGCCCCAAGGTGCAGCTTGTTTTGCAGGGGCCTCCCGTCTCAGATCCTCTGGCACACGTGCAGCCTGGACCTGGAGAAGGACGTGGCATCTTTCCATACCTTGCAGGCAAGTCCTTTGGCGCAGTCACAGCGCTGGAAGATCTCCAGGCTGTGGGAGCCTTTCTTGCGTTGTTTGGTGCAGACCTCGCCCTGCCGCAGCACAGGCTTGCAGATTTTCGTCCAGAAGTGGCGAGCGCAGCAGTAGCCCTCTGAGCAGTCGGACGATCGCAGGCAAGGATCGCCCTCGTGACCTGCAGGTCAAAGAAGAAGGCAATGCCATTTCTGTTACTCAAACAGAAGAGCGGAATAGAATCCATAGAACTTGAAATGAAAATTTTGTCATTATTTACACAAAAGAAGATATTTTGAAGAATTGTGAAGAACTAAACAGTTGTTGGTCCCCATTGACTTCCATAATAGGGAAAGAAATACTATAGAAGTCAATGAGGACCATCAACTGCTTGATTACCAGCATTCTTCAAAATATCTTCTATGATTTTCAACATAAGAAAGAAACTTATTTGATCTTCCCTTACCAATCCCAAAAAGCACTACAGTTTGTTTCATTAAAATTGGCATGAAATGGAAATTCACTCTCCTCCATTCCCCCAATCATATTTCTTTTGTGTTCAAATATTTGTTGCCACCTCCATTACTTTGTGACTGTATTACCCCTCCATCAGTCAATGGAAAGACCCAGTCAAAGATGACATATGTGTGCAACTCTTACGCACGCTCCATCTTTTTATGTCTCATGCAAATATCCTCCACAACGTTCAAGTGAAATCAGAAAATAAAGTGCAACCAAATACGTCACTGTTACTGATATACATCTACTTACAAACAAATGCAAAACAATATTCCAATGTTTGGTATTCACTTAGTACAAGCTGAAAATAGTGCAAGGGTTTTTTTTACAAACTGAATGTTGTTGTAGTGTGATTTTGTGTTAAATTAATTTTGGCGTTATAAGCTGCACTTCGAGGTGAATATTTTTTTTAAAATGTCTTCTGTACATAACATGTAACATACTTTTGTAAAGTAAAAAAAAAACGGCCCCATATGTTGTATTGGCTTATGAAACGCTAAAGCATTTTCTGTACTCCATTATACTAATTTCAATTGCATTACGAGGCCTATATACAGAAACTGTGTTGGGGCCCCTAATTTGAGCAAATAATTTCCCGAAATATTAATAATTTTGGCCCATTTGAAGGGAACATGATATGCTTGGCTAATGGTCTGCTTTACTCTTCAAAGGGATGATTAGTGAAGCAAATATTTATTATGTATATAAATATTACTTAGTCATGCAAGTTTTTTTTTTAAACAATTCACCATGAAAGCTTTTCCTGCCAAAGGCCTTTTAACACACAAAAGTAAACTTCCTGTAACAAAACCAGTTTCCTGCATCTTCCACATTGGTTTGTGGGTATTTTTAACAATGAATGAATTCATCAAATCAATCAATCAACTAAATAAATATATTTACTATAAAATATTCAATAAATAAATAATATTGATTGATTAATTGATTGATAAAAGTAAAAGTTAATAATTTCTTCTAAATAGCAGTCTGCACATTTAGGGTGCCTCATATGGCTCTGTCTAAATCTGGTGTGGTTTAATTTATGTTTGAGCGTGACTGTGCCGTCAGCATGCATGTTACTGAGGCGAGAATACGGAGGTGTGGGAACAGCACTGCATTGTGATCCTTCCTTCACAGGCCTCCCTGCTGTGGTTAAATCTTCAAGATATATGAGCTACGTGTAGTTACAGCCAAATTTGTGGCCCGCCGTCCCCCTCAACACATGCATGTAACCACATCCAATGAATCAACTCATTGCAGACATAGTTCATAAGTGAGTAAGAATATGAAACAGTCTCAGACATTGACTGACTGTCTAATGCATACGGCACACAAAACTAGACAGAAAAGCACATGCTACAATCACATTGCTTGAGATTATATGTAACTTCCTGAAATCAGGGTACACAGAGAGCGCTTTCGAGGAAAAAATGAATCACTGGAAAGTGTGTCTGGTTAGAGGCATCATTATTCCAATACGTCTAAACGCCTTTCAGTAACACTTTGTAGGAAGGTTCCATTAGTTAACATTAGTCAACATGAACTAACACTAAACTTAGTTCTATCATGACGACTTTTGGAGGGTTTAGCAAGGTAAATTACTTGACAATGTTAATGTGTTTGATCTTGGGAGAATAGATCTGTTACGTACCAAGACTTGCTACTGCAAATACATCCACAGACATGCTGCTGTGAGCATGTAAGAAATACTGCTGCTGGACATATAACATGAAATAACCCCCATATATAGCACACATGAATCACTCTGTTGCAGATCTATAAAGGTGGAGCTGGGGAAGGCGGAGGGTTTCTGAAGCGCACTGTAACTGCTACAGCAAGCACTATTGAAGGTTGAGCAGCGAGCGGTGTCATGTGATGATGTCAATATGTCAAATTGAGTTTGACCTATCAGACTGCACCATCTAGAGTTTCATGACAGAACTTTGGAATCAATATTATTTTAAATATTTAATAATGCAGAGGTCCCCAACCACCGGGTCGCAACCCAATACCGGGCCATGGAAGAATTCCTACCGGGTCGCGAGAAAGTTCTGGGGAAAATGTGTATAGATTATTGTGTAAATGGTTCTTCGAATTATTCTGTATTTTTTTGTATGCGATTGATATCGAGTAGCAATTTGACGATTTCATGTTAAATTAGTAAATAAAAGATTGCTCTGATCTGTCATGGCTATTAGGGCTTAAACGGATCGCAGTTGATTCGTGATATACGGACCAGGTCCAGACCCCACCGTTCGGCATGTGATTCACAGATTAATTTGCCAATTTACACGTTCAAGCTATTTAACACCACAAGAAGAAAAGAAACAGAACTCAATTCGTTACTTGCGTGCTGTACTCGCACACAAGCATAGAGACGTGTTTCAGACAGTGCGTTTAAGATACAGTATATATGCATGGGGGTTTGCAGTTACGTCGCAATACTGGAAATATTTCTGTTTTAAACCATGAAGGCGAGCCAATGGATATCACACAAGCAACGTGCAAACTTTGCGCAATAGTTATGCCGGTGAACGTCTTAACTTCAGTCATACAGAAAGTGAAAGTAAAAAAACTGACGGAGTTTTCTAACGCTGCATTAACAGCGCATATTCTCTCAGAGACAAGAGACGAATCTACTTCGACATGTGCTGATAACAGTATAAATTAATAGAGCTGTTTTAAAGACCCTATCCACAACAACAAACAAATCTCAAAGTCCACTCCAAAGGGAGATATTTCGTTTTTAAAAAATCCCTTTTCAAGAACTACAACGAACGGCTCGTTTGTACTACAAAGTTGCTTTCCAGTGTTAGTGATGTCACAAAGCGGTCCATTAGAATATCATTAAAATAAATCCCGCCTACGGAAATTCGAATGGTTGGGGGGTGGGAAGGGGCGAGGTCGTGGTTAGAACGCATCAGACAAGAAGAAGAAGTTTTCGCAAGTTATTACACATGCACCTGAATAATTCTGTATGTTTTTATAAATTGCTGACAGTACAATACTGGACAATGATGTAATCTGCAGAATTTACACTTCAATTATGAGACTTAGACCGTGTTTCCCATACATTGATATATTTGTGGCGCCCGCCACAACATCAAAAATGACCTTTGAGGCTTTGACGTCGTTGAATAAACATGAGCAAAATCGAAACCTGGTGCGGGTGTTTTTATATCACTGTATTTCTGAAGGAAACCCACTGTCTTCAGAAAAATTTGGATGACATTTTCATTTCATCTTGCGTGTAATGTCTGATAAAGCAGCATTTGTGAGCTGAGCTCTGCTTTGTGTACAGCATTACCGGGGAAACCTCGATCTCTACCACTTTAACAGCGCCTCCTGCTGGCAGAGAATGAATTTGCATATATGCCACCAACAATCATGATTTAGCCAAAAAAAACAACAATAACGTTACGTTAATATGTCTTGCAATATCCGTGCGTGCAAATATTCTGCGTGATCCTCTTGTTCAATATTCTCAAACTCTGAAACCGGCTCATAACTATACCAGAGCAGACAGAACTTGCTGTTTTGGCAAGGGGCGGGGCAGTACTGAAACACCGTCTAAGATGTTCGCCAATCGCAACGCACTGGGACAGCGAGCTAACCAATCACAACACATTTCGTTTTTCAGAAGGCGGACCTTCATTAAACCTGGAACTAACTGAGCTGTTTGTGCCAGGCTGGGGAGAGAGGTATTGTAATAATGTAAATTATGTGAAAAATAATGCTTTTTTCGACCCACCAAGCATGAGAGCATGTTCTAGTACACCCCCAGAACAAAATCAAGACTTTGTAAAAGAGCATAATAAGACCCCTTTAAAGGACCTGAGCTGACTGAACTAACAATGAGTAGTTGTATTATGTGGACCTTATTATAAACCCACAGTTCTGCTAATGTTTTTTGTTTTCTCAACAGCCTTTTCGGACTGATGTTCTGCGCAAATATATATATTTTTTTTTTCAGAGATTTTCTAGTTTAACATTGGTTGACGGTTCTTCTGCTGCAAACCCGACCAGGCTTAATCCTACAGGGAAAAAGTCTATTTGAGTCAATGCTCTCTCCAACCCTGCAGATCTGCAAGTCCTAAACATCTTTTCACAAATTGTGGTTCTCCATTTAGTCAGTTGCTCACCTTTGAGAGCGATCTTGGTCTGAGTTTTGCCGTTCTTCCTCCAGCCTTTTTCTTTGATGGAAAGCTTGTTGTGCTCCTCCATAGGTGACTTGGACAGCGCGCGGTCTGAGATGGGGATGCAGATGTCTGAAGAAAGACAGAGAAGATCCATTGTAACTTTCTTTGAGTTAGTATGGGAAACGATGTCAATCAGCGATCAGTCAGGAACATACAGTTACTGCAGCGGTTGCCAGGGCAGCACATGCTGTCTCTATGGCAGCGCTTCTTTCTCCTGCGGCAGGTGAGGCAGCGGGACGGGGCATGCTGAGGACTGTGGCAGTACGTTCCCACTGTGCACTCTTTATCACTGCTGCATGGATAACCCTGAGAAAAGAATGAGAAAGACTGATCAGATCTAGGTTCTTCTCCACCAAATCTTGGAGGTTATTAGTTCCTTGAACAGCAAAAAAAACATATTTAATGTTACAATAAAGATAAAATAGTAGGAATCAGGGGGTGACAACAGACATTTATTTGATCCCTTATTTGAATTAGATTATTCCAACCAGCATTCATCCTTGTCACCAGCCATATTTTATTTTCATTTTTATGTGACCGCTGAAATTCTGGATGAAACTACATGCAAAATAAGCAAAGTTATCTGGGCTTCCCATGATAAACTTTTCATGGTGGGAATGTGATGAAAATATTGCATTCTGCTGCAGTATATTATTTCTACAAGATCCTGGGAACATTTATTGCTGTACCGACTGAGTAATATCCAACTCACAAGATTACTACTTACCAAATAAATGCACTCAAAATATTGATTAGAGTTATTTATTTATTTGATTTTTTTATTTTTTATTATTTAGTATAAAATGAGCCAGTCTGTGAGAAACACAAAAGTAGTGCCTGTTTCCATAAAGAGCACACTGATATACAAAGTTGCAATGGATGATGACAAATATTGGGAAACATCAGACCACTGGATCCCACGATTGAACAATTTAAAAAAAAAAATTGTAAGGAGCTTTGTGCCGAAAGTGATAATCCCTCAGTATCAACAGGTAGAATGAGTTTCCACAAATCTGTGGACATTATGAATTTTAGATTAATTTGTCTGAACAACAATTCAGACATTTTTTCCTCACAATTCGTATGTATATCTCATAATTTTTTTTTGCGATATATAAATAGCAAGAAAAAAAAGTCACTGACTTTTTTCTCATAATTGTGAGTTCTCTGAGAATTCTGAGAAAAAAAAAAGTCAGAATTGAAAAAAAAAGTCTGAATTATTAGATATACACCAAGAATTGTGAGAAAAGTCAGAAGCATGCATATATATATATATATATATATATATATATATATATATATATAATTTTTATTTTTTTTTATTCTATGACGGAGATGTGGTTAATTTTTTAGATATAATATAATTTTAAAAATGTCATTAATAGTGTATAATAGTACACTGAAAAAATTGTCTAATATGTGTTTTATATTAGTATACCTTTGAGTACAATCAAGTTAGGCCAGGCTAAACTGGTTTAAAGCAGTCTAGCGGGTGTCCAAAACTCCTCCAAAATAAGCAAACCGGACCTTAAGCACCTTAATATTTGGTTAAATTACCTTAAGTTAATTTAAGATAAAACTGATGGTTGTAACTCAGCTTGACAATGTTTTACAAATCACAAACTCCAGAACAGAAACCAGCTAGTGAAGATTTAGCAAGGGAAATGTGTTACATCACCCGTAACAATCTTCAGTTTGGCGTCAAATGCAAAACACGTGTTCCAACAAGGGGAGAAGAATATCTCAATATCTAATAACAAAAGAAACAAGTCTGTTTTGTAGATTGACAGACCTTAGAGCAATATTCCTTTCTTATGCAAAGAACAGAATTGGTAACATTGAAAACACATGATGAAACCAGGCCAAGCCACCAACGATACATTCACGAGACGAATAAGGAACGGATGAGGCTCATAAAATGTTTAAATACTGAAAAGTCACTGACCTCAAACATTCAGTAATCATTCATTGCATCATTAGAAAATGATTGAGTACATTACATTAGCAGAAGAACGAACCATGTAAAACAGACAATTCCATTCAGACATCATAAAAAGAATACATTTTCCATCCTCTTAATCGTTTCAGTTATATGATGTGCTTAGACGTTAAACGTTCTCAGCTTTCAGACTAAATTATGTCAACTCAATGATACAAAGTGAAAGAGACAAACTGAATTTTGATTCCAAGCTGCAAGAGTCACCCGCATCTCTCCATAGCGTCGCATAAACCTCCAGAGCCAATGCAGACATATAATCACGTCTGTACACAATCTGGCAACGTCATCACATCAGGATTTTAATGACCCGGCCAACACTTGGATACGACTCGTTGATCCTCATCCCTCATTGATTCCACAATCTGTTTTTATTCCTCCCATACAGTACATTCATGTGTGAGATAAGTGTCACAATGATAAGCTCAGAGACAGACGGCGATGAGGGATGCCCACTGGCCCCTGTGTCACCGCTCTCATGCTAGCAAAAAAGGCGGACTTTGAAGACTAAACGTGCCATGCCTTTGAAAATCATCTGCCTATCTGAATTCTCCCTCATGCTTTCAAAAAACATTTAAGGATTGATATCAGGTAATACCCAAACTACGTCAAGTCTTATCTTGTTAGTAGGAACCGATATGCACTTCAGCAGGCAGATATGTAAACTGCCAGAAATATAATGCAGTGTAGTTTTTTAATGGAAGTATTAAATGTAATATTTTCTATCAGTTAAAAAAAAAAAAAAAAATCATATTTTTATCTGTTTATTTCTCTGTTTTTGAAATTAATCACAAGTAGAGTTGTAAATATATGTATTTAAGGTGGGGAAAAAATTTAAGTTGTAAATATATATAACTTACATATAAGTTGTAAATATATATTTTAATTATAATATATATTTTTAATGTGTGTGTGTGTGTATATATATATATATATATATATATATATATATATATATATATATATATATATATATATATATATATATAAATAAATACAAACTATATTTATTATATATTTTTAGTACATTATATATATATATATATATATATTGTGTGTATATATATATATATATATATATATATATTGTGTGTGTGTATATATATATATTTCATTGTAATTATATCTTTATATTCTATTTTATTTAAAAATCTACTAAAACGCTACTAAATATCTACTAAAAATCTGCTAAAATCTATCCATAAAACTGCTCAAATCTTTCATTTGAATTTTACTGCAACAAATAAAAAAAAACTAATTTCAGCTACCTTTGAGCTAAAAATAGATATTGTACACTACAGCTTACAAAAGAAACATCTTCAGTCTAATTTCAGTCTACAACTATAGGATTGCAAGGCCTTCTTTGAACCCACATCTAAGTTCATCTACACAACAGACTCATGAAATCCTGAATAGGGTTTTCACACATAAAACCCGTGTCTCACACATATGTTCCTCTAGGGCCCCGGGGCCCAGCTTAACTTGACCTTGCAAAAGCAAAGCTGACATCTGACACCATGAATGGTGTTAGTGAATTGAGAGGGTTTTCAAGAGTAAAATAAACGATGTCACTGAACAAACAAACCTTATCCACCCTCAAAGGGCATGGCCCTATAGCTATCAGATTGCACAGGAAAGCTGCGCTCTCTCCCACTGGTTGAAGCACAAGTTGAAGGCTAATCTCACCAACACGAAAAAACATATCTGGAACAAACCCTTAAAGGCACTATTGACATAAATATGAGGGCTCTGGGAATATGACTTAATAAACAGTCTAGACAACAAAATATATATATATATATAAATAAATACAAAGGTTCCTACTGTACATTTCAAGAATTCGACTGCAACAAAATGACCAGTGTTGGAGTAAGTTGCTTTGGAAAGTAATGCATTACGTTACTTTTGTGTTACTTTTTGTCACCTGGGCTAGGCTTGCTTTGTTTTTTAATAACAAAAAAACCCAAAAGTTATACTTTTGGCAATTGCAAAGGCTCTTTCACACAAAGTGAAATGAATAAGCCTCAGGCTGAAGGAAGTGCCTCTGCACCTCACTCCCAGTTTCTCTCAACACAGGGACAGGAATCAGTGAATGAATAGGAAAACAAAGTAACTTGCGTTACTTGTTTGAAAAAGTAACTTTTAAAAGTAATGTGTTACTGCGTTAGTGCTTAACTATTTACTTGAAAAAAGTAATCTGAATGTGTTACTTGCATTGCTTGTAATGCGTTACCCCCAACACTGAAAATGAATGAAGTTAATTTTCATTTTTCTTTATTTCACTTCCCAACAATGTTTTAGTGCTACTACAACAAAGAAAATAATAAAGGATGTGTAATTGTTGCTTTATATGTATTTAATCATTGTTGTGCCACCTCTTGAGAGTTATGGAAAATGTCGCAAGAATATCATCTCATAAACCAGCAAAATCCCTGCTAAGAAACTGATCTTAGCTGTTTTAAGATGGTCTCCCAGTCTGGCCAAGCTGGTCTTTAGATGATCTGAAGCTAGTCTCCCAAGCTAACAAGCTAAAAAAGTGAGCAAATCCCCTCTAAAACAGCTAACAGACCATCTTGATCAGGTTGGGAGTGTGTTGGTTATGTTTTTAGGTAGGGATCAGTAGTATTTTCTTCCAAACTACTGTTCTTTAACAGGACAGCAGGCAAAAGATGCATACAAACTGAAATGTGAAATCAGTGTAAACATTCACAATTACAATTTATGACGATCAACAGCAATTAGTGTAAACCATAATTCATTAACATGCCCTGAAACTGGGCAAGTTGGGTTTTCTACCAGGAATTTCAGCACTGTGGTGTTTTTCACATTAGTGTTATTTTATTATCACTGATACATTACTATTTTATTGTTAGTTTATGTATATATTATTTATTAAATAATATTCAAATATATTATTTGTATTCTTTTTTATTCTTTAACTCTTTATTTTACAGTTAACATTTATTTTACATTTCTAGCTTTAGTTAATCAACCCTGGTTCACATTCACATGGGTGCTTTTCAATGAGCATTGCTAATTGGATGTTAAGCGTAACATCCATGGAATTCAGGGAATGCTACAGAGATGCAACATCATGCCTTAACACTTTAAATAATGGTCAGAAACCCGTGGTGATTATACCCTCTCAGCTGTCTTGTTCCTCAAATGAAGTCAAATCCAGATGATTAGCCTGGTTAGCGGTAAAAAGCCGCCACACCTTTGCCCGTTTTATTTCACCCTCTCAGCTCGTTAGCATCACTAAACAGTCACTTAACCTCAGAGGGAGCAGGAGAGGGCAACCCACCTCGCCTCTTTACAAGCCAGACCCAAACAATCCCCCGCCCCGGTCCTACTCGTTAACGGAACCTCAGCGTCAAATTAAATAAGAGGAAAAGTTAAAAGTTCCAAAGCTGCGGCACTGATGTGAAACAGCTCTCGTGTTCATGGGGAATACTAGCCTCTTCCCTCTAGTCGGGAGGTTAATGTGGTGAACGAGTTCTGCCAATCCCAATATCCCTCTTTTTGGGTTGCCCACAACTGGAAACCACCATTAACCCCCCTTGAACATTTACTCTGATCGTCTAAAGTGAGTGATTTTGGTTTGTTTCAAATGTACTGGTAGGTTTATTTTATTTGTGGACAACATCTGACATGAGTTTCACCGTCAAAGAGTTAAACACATTTAAACGAAGTTGTAGCTACTAATAAAACACTGGCATCATGGCTACAGGCCAGCTTTACTTACAGCACGAAACAGCGAACCGAATTCTGCTTGTCCCCTTTAGGACGGATGTATGAAACTGGGTGGCCGTTTCTCTTGCCTGCCTAATTTGCAGCAGTTGGGAGAACGCCAGTGTGGGAGATTTATTGGGAGCTTGTGTTATAATCTTCGCCATATCCTTGAGAGTTAGAGGACTTGAGAGGAAACATTTCAGCAGCTGTGTAATGACATATAAAAATGTAAAGCATTCTTCAGACAGCTCAACCAGATGGGAGAGAAAAATGTAAGGAAAGTGACTACAAGGACATAATGGTAAATTAATTCCAGGCACTCTTCTGGGTGCCATCATTAACTTTTGTAAAGATATTCAGTGCATATATCATTTCCGCTATACTAGTTCGAGCCTAACCATTTATGTCATTTGCATTGTCATTCTTACCATAAGTTCTGAAACCATATTGTGTTTGTACTGATTTTATTGTTTTGTTTTATACTATGCTAAATTATTAGTCTCGGTATCAAAAATGCTCCTGAATCTAACACTACTTTGCATCCGTCTGACTCTAGATGGTGCTATAATAAGCTTGTTTCCATTTTTGTGAACAAATACGAAACTGCAGGGGCTAGATTTGTCCAATTCCACCCATAGGAGGCATTACATCAAATAAAAAAGTAAAATAAATACCCCACCACTTGATAGCAATAAGAAAAATCAACAAAAATGGCCACCAACAATCAGTGTTCATGGCTGCACATCATGAAATCATGTATATGCTATTCAAAAACATGATGGCTATTTGCATTTAAAATGTAACCAATATAAGAGGGAACTAGAACGAAAGAAATTTCTCAAAGCCGCAGGTGCAATCAAGAAATTTGCCACCAGTACTGCATCCACATGACCTGCTCTTTCAAATCTGGTATTAAATTTAATACACTGTCACTGTAAACTGTTATACCTGCAAATGATGTGTACTCTAGGATCATGTGACCATTGGCACAAAAGAGCTATGAACAATATAACCGTTATAACCCGCTTGCACCATTTACAATTTAGTTTGCTGCATCTATATAAATTACTGCACAACACTACACTACATAATCATAAAGTAAAAAATACACTACCCTTCAGAAAACAAAAATATTTTTTACACTGAAAGTCTTTGCTGGTCTCCCCAGCTGCTTTGGTTGGTTTTATATAAGTTTTGGGCACTTGTTGACCCAGAACCTTAAATCACAAGACCAGCAAGGTATAACATTTCCAGATTTATCTTTAATTAATATAATTAAATCTCCTAAGCAATTCATTCATATTTAGAGAGTCGCCCCAGGTACAGAAAGTTGGGATCTGTCCACAATATCTGCAACATCTGCAACTGGAAACTTCCAAATGAGACAACAGTCGCTCTGTTAGCAATCTACAAAGTTGTTAGCAATCTACATTTGGATAAGCAGCTAAATGTAGCATGACATTTAACTAATATTGGACTGTAGTGGTTTCCACATGTATGGCAGTGGTCTGATCATCCAGACCACCTGCGTTTATGGAGATGGTAAAGTTGAGAGCAATTGTTTAGATGAGGGTCTGGCAGGGAAACTTGCATTCTGGAGATCTTCCCAATACATAGAGGAAGTGAGAGAGAGAAAAATCCCATCATCTCCTCTTTTCTTTTCTTTTTTGCATTGAATTGCGTCTGCTCTCAATTACAACAACATCTGCATATTTACAGCTGATCTGAGAGACATAACCAGGACCAAACAGCAAAGAGGATTTTTTTTTTTTTTTTTTAATCTGAAGTAACAATATTGTGTCTTACTGAAGATTTATACTTAAAACAAGTCATAAATAAATCTTGAGCATGGCATGAATCCAGGATTTAACAGACTAGAAATATGAGTAAAGCTTTCAAAAGGACATTGGCCATTCAACTGAGCCACAACCACTTTCTGATAACTATTTGTATAATACTCAAGTACTACTGAAGTCATTTTTGAAATAACACATATGTTTGAGGCTTTTAAAACTGATTATAATAGATGAGCCACATAACATGACATGCCAGTTGCATTATATTTAAAGTAAAACTTGGCTTCAGATCCTGCAACGTAAATCAACACTTTGTCAAACATGAAGCCTATAGACTAATATACAAACATGCGAAATAAATCATCAGAAAATAAGTTTTACGGTGTAATATATAGCCTATACAAACAAATTAATACAAAATAGGATTTCACTAACCACAAAAAGTTAGTTTACAAGTCAGTCACACATCGTTAAATACAAGTCGCTGAGGAGGTAACCATAGCAACAGTTCGCGGCTCAACCGTTTTCCGTTATCATTAGTCAGTTAACGTTAGTTAGTTAGTTCCGTTATCACTTTAGTATAGATTGTTTTTAGATCACAAGAACTTGTTTTAAAAACGTGTTTAAAACATATATGCTGTAATTAAGCCAATCTTGCGATTTTAGAAATTTGGCTTGAGCAGGACAAACGATATTTCTCCCTCAGACAGTGACTGATAGAAATTACTTTAAAAAGATCAGCGAACAATTCGCACACAAGTGACATAAGAGTGAGTTATTTCGTTAGTCATTAGGTAAGTAATAATTCCTGAAGGGTTTTAGCTTAAGACTAATGAAATAACGGCTGAGGTGTCGGGGTTACCTGAGCGGGGATGTTTCCTTTCTTGGGGACGCCGCTGGAGCGGTTGGCGGCGGCGGTCTGTGGCTCCAGTGATTTGATGGAGTTCACCTGGGCTTCGCTCTCGGTCCCCTGAGTTTCTCCCATCCGCACTACCGCGATGATCAGCACCAACATCCAAAAGCTCCGACTCCGCGAAACGTTCAGCATCCTTTCAGTCTTTTTTTTTTTTTTCTCTCTGAATGAAAATGTGTTGGTTTCTTGAAGATAAGATATTTCCTACACCACTAGGTGCTTTGACCACCACACTTTCGCTTAAAAAAGTATAAACCCCTTACAGAGCCCATCAAATTAGCTGTCAAATATCAGTGGGAAAAACGTAACATAGCATACGCATTGCAAATAGGCTTAGTGTAATATAAGATAAAGATGTGGAGAAATTTAAAGCGTCAGGATGCTCTGCCAAAAAAACATTTAAAAAATCTAAGTAAGTTGCTGCAAAGAGGAGGATTCCTGTTCGTGTGAGTGTTTGAGAAGAAGCCTGGCGTTTCATGATGTGGGATACCTTCTTTTTATAGGATGTGTTTCCTCCGCCCCCAGTCTGCAGGCCTATTGACAAAGGATGAAACTGATCTGGTGCGCCCCTGTTCACTCACACACGCACACGCACACACACACACACACACACACACTACTGGCTGAAACAGCAGGAAACCATCGCAGCACATTTGCGATATGAATGTTTAAATAAATGAAGCTTAACTTGTGAAGCAGAAGAGATTTAGCTTAACTTTAAAAACTATTCCATGTGCTTTTCAGTCAGTCGATCTGCCTGCCTATGTTTGTTACGTTACGTTTAATTTATTATTTTAACTAGTAGGGTATAAAAAGTTAGCATCTATCTATCTATCTATCTATCTATCTATCTATCTATCTATCTATCTATCTATCTATCTATCTATCTATCATCCATCCTTCCAACATCTTCCTTCCTTCCATCCATCTATCTATCCATCCTTCCATCATCTTCCTTCCATCCATCCATCCATCCATCTATCTATCTATCTATCTATCTATCTATCCATCCTTCCATCATCTTCCTTCCTTCCTTCCTTCCATCATCATCCTTCTATCTATCTATCTATCTATCTATCTATCTATCTATCTATCTATCTATCTATCTATCTATCTATCCATCTATCTATCATCCATCCTTCCTTCCCTTCTTCCATCTATCTCTTTCCATCATCATCCTTCCTTCCTTCCATCCATCCATCCTTTCATCATCCATCCTTTCATCATCATCTTCCTTCCTTCCTTCCTTCCTTCCTTCCTTCCTTCCTTCCTTCCTTCCTTCCTTCCTTCCTTCCTTCCTTCCTTCCTTCCTTCCTTCCTTCCTTCCTTCCATCATCATCTTCCTTCCTTCCTTCCTTCCATCATCATCCTTCTTTCTGTCTATCTATCTATCTATCTATCTATCTGTCATCACCCCTCCATCCATCCATCCATCCTTCCTTCCATCATCCATCCTTCCGTCTGTCCATCCATCCATCAAAAGCTTTAAAAAAAAAACTAAGTAGCCTAGTAACTAACACAGTTTGGGGAAAAAAGTTCAAATCTATCAATCTATCTTTTATGGGCTATTTATGTCAAAGCAGATAAAACATAAGAAAATCATCTTATATGAGAACAGTCTACTGATTATGCCTTGAGATAGACTGAGAGAGCACAAGAGTAGTTTGCTTTCAAAACTTTCATAGATTAAAAACAAAATATCATAAAAAGAAAAAGAGAGAACATAAAAAAATAAGAATAAAAAAAAAACTTTTTGTATGGTTTTAATACAAAACAAATTATGGTTTAGCAAACAATAATAACGATAAACCGCAAATATAATTACGTAATGTCAGTATGAGTCCTCGCTTAAATTCATTGCCAGTGACCAGATGGAATCTGTGAGTTCCTCAGCAGTTGTTTAAAGCCAGGATTTTTTGAGAACACTTGTCTGCTAAAGAGGAGAAACACATTTCTCAAAGTTTTGGATAAAAACAACATTTAGGATGTTGATTTCAAACAAATGACATGCTTGAACTTTTACCCATGAATCAGCTGATCTTGGAGGTATAAATTATATGAGATGGCCACAATAATAAATCACATGTGAAGAAGGACCATGGAAGTAAGTGAACGGTAATATAGTAATGCTGTAATGCAGTCATGCTTTATGATGATGAAATCATAGGGATGGTGTTTTTGGCAGCCAAACTATATAGTGCTGAAAACAAAACCTCACTGGTAAAAATGTAGCCTGAGTGGAAAATATGGTACTTGAAAGTGAGTAACAGGTTCAAGGGTGAATAAGCAGTGGAAAAATAAATAAAGCTTCCAATGAGGTTAACAGAACTCTGGGTGGCGTTCTGAAATTCTGTCATCGCCGCAGTGTTAATAAGCCAACCGAGCTTTGATCGCTACGATGTAATGTTTGTGTGCACGGACAACATTACAGTCCAAAGGCTTTATCGTCTCAAGCCATCTCGAGTAGAGCAAACAGAGACATATTTACAGCAGAGATCAGCTGTTGTTGTTTTCATTGAATTTCATTCAAATTCGGTGGCCCACAAATTCTTAAGCCATTTCAAATGTCAGGCAGCATATCCAGGTGCCAACTTCAGCTTGGTTACATCTCACATGAACATGAGTCATGACTGGACTGATTCCAGTAGAAATAATGCCGCGAGAGGTATATTAGAGAAACATAACTCATCTGTTCTGTCAATGAAGCGTGTCTTATCTCATCACTCCGATCATATGTCGGAATCTACTGTCCTCTGCGTCAAAACTGCAGTCACGTCTGCTTATTTTATTCCTCATTTTGTTTAACATAAACACACTGTAGGTCAACATTTGCATAGTACTAAGAAACTTAACATACTTAAACAAAGACTCCATTGAAATGTTTAATTTGTTGGTGTTCTTTGCAGTGTCCGAAACGGGCACAAACAACGGCTATGTTTGAATTAACATACTACTGTTACTATTTTTGCAGTATATAGTATGCACACTGTGCTTACTACATAAACAGAACACGAGGTCACTGGACAACGATTTGACAAACAGTTTATTTTTAAAAATAAAGCTTCCAAAAGGCAATGTGATGTCATAGAAGAACAATTTTTGGATCCCCAAAGAACCTTTCAGTGATCAGTGAACCATTTTTTATTTTTTTTTTACCTAACATTTTAACAATCAAAAAAAAAAAAAACTTTTTATATGAGGGAAGATTCCATGGATGTTAATGGTTCTTCATGGAACCATAGATGCCAATAAAGAACCTTTATTTTATTTTTTTAAGAGTTATATACACTTTGGTGTATATATAGGTAGTATTTGGCAGTATGTGGCAGAGCACATTATGAATAATCAACAATAATATTTAGGTGATGTACAATAGCCATTACTGCATGTTCATTCATTCAAATGCTGATGCAACTGGTTGTGTGTTTTTAATATTATCGTTTCAGTGGCCAATTACTAATCCAAAATTAAACTTAAAATATAAAGATGCTAACAAAAATTGAAAATATAATAAATATTATAATAAAGAATAATAACCCCAGGTTAGCGATTTTTGTGTTGGTCTAAATTAATTATTTTAACAAAATATATATATATTTTTTTTCATGCTTGCATAGATGGGTCATTTTTGACCCATGTGTGTAAAATTAGTGTCTTATTTAGGAACTCAAAGTTATAGCTTGTGAATGAGCCTGTTGAGGGTTTGAACCTGCAGCGTTTGGGTTTCACACCCAGATATTTAACCACTAAGCCCAACCACCCAAAAGAAAACTTTTTATTTCTTACATATTCCGTGTGGTCCTTCTCTGTGAACATATTCAAGCACAACACAAGATGACAAATGAAACATGAAATTCAGACCCACCTCAGTGCTACCAAATATACAGTATAAAACAGGCCTATACATTAATAAAATGCTGCCACATAAATCATGCGTCTTGTTAAATGGAATTATGATTGGAACAAAACAATTTGCTATTGCATTTATCCATTTCATCGGAAAACGGTTTCTAAGATTCTGAACCCTTTGAAAACCTTTGTCCCAAACTATGTCGTTTCCTGAATGTATTTTTCAACAAATGATGAAAAACAGGTGTGTGCGGTTTCTTGTTTTATTTCTGTAAATCAATTACCCATAAAATTCTGATAGAAGTCATGGCTTTCTAGATAAGTGAATACGCAAAAGAAGTGTTTTATCTTTTGCCAAGAGTAAAACAACAAGGAAAACTGAGGCCATGATTTGCATTCCATAAACAAATGCTTAAATGACTAATGTATTATTCACATCTCAAACAGTCAAAGTTTTTCTTATTTTCATAATAATTTTGAAATAATTATTTTGGGCAGAGATTTAGACAGAAAATAATTATACATTTAAAATAAATAAATAAAACAAAATAATAAAAATGATCATCTCTAGCTAACAATTAAATATAGATAAATAATTTTTAATATTTAAAATAATATTTTATTTTGCGCTACTGATAACTGATTTTGTTTGTAATAATATCCCTTATTTTGTTATTTTTGTTGTTGTTGCACTATTTTCTTTAGCATGTTCTTAATAAAATTACTTTCAAATTCATAGCAGAGACAAACCTCTCAAACCTTCATCAGACTTGGTCAGCTGATT
Organism: Onychostoma macrolepis; assembly: GCF_012432095.1. Taxonomy (NCBI): domain Eukaryota; kingdom Metazoa; phylum Chordata; class Actinopteri; order Cypriniformes; family Cyprinidae; genus Onychostoma; species Onychostoma macrolepis. The sequence goes on from NC_081155.1 coordinate 14,350,549, forward strand.
CAGACAGATCCCTAAATTCCAGGAAGTCTTGGTGGTGGAATTTTTCTCTGGAATGATGGGTGAGCATGAAGAAGACCACACTGCCTCATCTGATAACCTCTCCTACACTGTCCCCTTTTTCCTGGAAGATGGATTGGGCCATTTCCCTAAAAGTCACAAAACGGTCGAAGCATGAATGCAGCTTCTTGACGTCTTAATGACTCCGATTTTTAAATTGATAACAATGACCGCTCTTTATTGAAGCGTTAACCACATGAAGGAAAGCTGCTGTTAAATTACAGCCTTAAAAGGCATAGTCTCTGACTCAAACCCAAGCAGCCTGATCTGGGTTAATACGACTACGCCTCAGGCTTTGAAGACTTAGTAAGAAGCAAGTCACCTTGAGAGCCAGATACTGAGAAATATTTGATGAGTTATCCTAAAAGACCTTGAATCCATAAAATGGGGTTTTCCCTGGAGTTACACACAGTTTGATTTCAGCGCTGCATATTTTAAAAGTGTTCACAGGCATCATGTGTTCTACATTTATATCTTATCCATATGGTCTTGGATTTTAAGAAAAGCCCCTGAAGAAGCTACTATTGGCCTCTGAAAAAGCTGAATTTTCAGCATTATTACTCCAGTCTTCAGTGTCACATGGTCCTTCAGAAATCATAGTAATATGCTAATTTGCTTGTGTGTAAATTTTTACAAATACGCCTTTTTCAGTAACCAAAAACATTTGCATATGAAAAATTACTTAATGTCAACCTGAAATAGTATTCTTAAAGGGGTAGTTCACCCAAAAATGAAAATTCTGTCATTAATTACTCACCTTCATGTTGTTCCAAATCCGTAACACCTTCGTTCATCTTGGAAACAAAAATTAAGATATTTTTGATGCATTCCGAGAGCTCTCTGACCCTCCCATAGACAGCAAGGATCCTACCATGATCAAGGTCCAGAAACGTAGTAAGGACATCGGTAAAATAGCCCATGTGTCATCAGTGGTTCAATCGTAATTTTATGAAGCTACAAGAATACTTTTTGCACGCAAAAAAACACAAAAATAACGTCTTTAACTCTCCAAAATGGCACCAGGGTGACGCGGAGACAAATTGTTGAATAAAGACATTATTTTTGTGAGCACAAAAAGTATTCTCGTAGCTTCGTAAAATTACAGCTGAACCACTGATGTCACATGGATTATTTTAACGATGTCCTTGCTACATTTCTGGACCTTGATCGTGGAAGGCGAGTAATTAATGACAGAATTTTAATTTTTGGGTAAACTATCCCTTTAACCCATTTTACTTTAAGAAATCAATTTGGATTGCATGTTGAAGTTCTTGTAAATTCCCAGATCACTATGAACACAGTAGTCACTGGAAGTGACGGATTCCAGGAATTGCAACTTGGAGCCAGTTCATCTACTTAGATTTACGATGTACCATGACCAAATACTGTAGGCCCCAAGCCACTCTCATGATAAACCGTGATTTTACAAATATTCCACTAAATCACTCCAGTCAACCATAAAACAGCAATGCTATCGTGTCGGTATGTTAATAGCATGCTGAAATGCAACAGAACACAACATACTTGAGTGCAATTATTGTTGTGTAATTATAGCAGTGTACACTCCTGATTGGGTTTGTCAGGAATAGGGTTTTAATTATAGACAAACAGATCTTTAAATGTAAATCAGACACAGAGTCATTGTTGTTTGTGTTCTGTTCTGCTAGTAAAGGTCTGCAAATGTTTTTGTGAGTTTTGCCTTATAATTCATTACATTTACATTTCTGTACATTATATTGAGTACATGGTGAACAGCCATCAACACTCAATTTCAGAGCAAATAAAACTTGACGTCATCTGCAGGACCAGATGGAATTTGATCCATGGAAGCAGCAGATTTATTTTTGCATTTTCCACACTGATTTTGACGGGAAAAACAATGGAATTCTGGGGTTCCTTCTGCGTTTACACACAATTTTAAAAATGAAAGTTCCAAAAAGGAGTTTTCACACCAACACCATAGAACATACAAAGAAACTACAAAGAATCTTAAGAAGGAAAGTTCTTAAAAATAACCTTTTTTTTTCTTCTTAGATGAATATTTTAATAATATAAAGTACCTTTTTTGTAGAATTTTTAAGCGTTCCAAGCATGTATGACTTTCTTTCGGAAAGATAAACAACATTTTGAACTGTTTTTATCCATACAATGAAAGTTCAAAAAACATTGGGTGGATTACAACATATTTTTTTTGTGTGAACACTCTTACTTGTGGCTGAAAGCATAATCAATTAGCTTAACAGTCAATAAATGAATACGGAAGGGTCATGGGATTTGTAGAACTTTTTGGAAATCAGGTATTCCAAGTTCTGTGGATCCTGGGTGTCTTTTCCATTGTTGTCATTTAAAATGTTCAGTAAAATCATGGCAGAACAGCAGTCTTCCAATCCATGTATCTTTTAAAGGTACAAAATTGCCTTATTCTGTAAAATCAACACGCTTGTGACTTTTGTTACAGACTTCCTCTGAATTCTTCAGTGTTCCCTCACATTAATCTGGCCGCAGATCAGTATCTAGGTGCTCCTTTGTACTTGGCTTACAAGCATTTGCAGTGACATCATTTTATGTGATCACTCACTGTCAAAGCTCGCAAGCTGAACAGGATTGAATAACTGCCACACAATGGCTCATTGTCCCTAAACATGAGATGTAGGGATTGCAGAAGCAGCAGGCAGGGACCGGGCACCCTGTGCACTGACTACCAGTGTCCATTCCAGCCAACGCTTTCGTGCCCAGCTGGCATGATAAGATGCCATGAAGTCCTGCATGATTAAGTCGTTTTAAAGCCAGCATTTGAGATTTTTAGAGAATTGTGGGGAACTGTGTTATTAAATAAAGCAATCTATCTAGACAAAATCATAGCATGTTCCTGAATTCAAGACTGTTTCGAAAGGTAGGCATAAATAGATACCCTAAAAGTTACCTTGTTTTGGTTCAGTTCTGAGATCGTGTTGCATGTATCCATCATCAATTAAAGAAATCCCAACATGCACAGCAGTCATCATTCAAAATGGGGAATGGAGTTAACTGTAAAACAGAAATGTTCATTGTAAATATACTGATATATTTCATAAACACACACTGCCGCTCAAAAGATAGGGGTCAGAAATCTGCATTTATTAGATAAAACATGCAGTGATATTCTGAAACATTTTTACAATTTAAAATAACCGTTATCAATTTGAATGTATTTTAATATGTAATTTATTCCTGTGATACAAAGCTTAATTTTCAGCATCAATACTCCAGTCTTCAGAGTCACATGATCCTTCAGAAATCATTCTGATATGCTGCTCAAAAACATGACTTCTTATCATCAATGTTGAAAAACTGTTGTGCTGCTTAATATTTCTGTGGAAACCGTGATACACTTTTTCAGGATTCTTTCATGAATAGAAGGTTTATATAGAAAAAAGCATTTATTTGAATTGTACATTTTTCATGATTAGATTCCGTCAAGGAAATCATTAGAGAAGAATAAATCGAACTGCATTCAAAGTCAACCTTAAGAGACAGCTGCCTGTCAGAGAATTGTGAGGCAGTTCATACGTTATGAAACAGAGCTACTATGTTGGCTGCGATTTTGCCTTGGGTGACATTTTGTACTGAATACAAACTGCTGCACTGGCATAGAAGCCTTAGTTTTGGTCAGATGACAACTTTTCAGGAGTGCTGACACACTGTTGAGGCGACAATTGATTCCAGAAGACCTTCTGGGTGTAAAAGGAAGAACTGTGGGTAACATTAAAAAAAAAGTTCCATACTTTGCCATACCACAAGCATCTAACTGCTACTCCTGACCTGCTTTTCACCATAGGTCATTGACAAATGTTTGGATGAATAGTTTGGGTTTAAACGAGCATGGAGACGTTCCAAGCGGAATTAAGAATGTCTTATCAAAATCCATCATTCTTGTTCTTGGACACCAACTACCCAGTTCTGGGCAACAAGAGTGATGAGCAAGCGTACCATCACTAAAATACTCAAACCACCATTTAATAAACACTGAAACATAAATACACAGTATCTAATGAAGTTTGGCTTCTCTACAGGGAAGACTGCAGTCTCTGCTCTGACCCCCAGGCTGTGTTTGAGTATGAACTAAACATTAAATTAGCACATTTTCATTAGCAATGCACTAAATTGGAACATACATTCATACATTCAGACGCAAATGTGCTTGACGGAAGAGTAAAACCATATACTGAGACATTTAAATAGTGTGTGTAGGTGCATAGTACATTGTAACCATGTGTTGGACTAAATGTTGCAACAGCTTTTAACACTCTGGGGAGAAGCAGGGGAGATAAGAGGAAATGACTTTTTAAATAAAAAAAATGTATTTACTTTCTTTTAAACTTTGTGTTTATCTGGTTTTGATTACCATCGAGAACACAAAAAGTACATTTTTTCTAAAGAAAAAGGGGACATTTTGTAAGAGTGGTAAGTAGTTCCAACATGTAGGTCCAAACCTACATGACTTAATTTTTATGTAGAACACAAAAATGGATGTTAAAAGAGAAGTACATACTATAAGCTTGTCAATCATCAAAAACGGCTAAAACAGCAACATAAAAACCAGTGGTTCTCAACTAGAGGGCTGCAATAAGTCTTAAAATTATTTAAATCTAGATACATTAACATAATTAACATCCTAAATACGTTAAAATTAAGATGTATCGGAAATCTTCTGAAGCCATGCAATAGCTTTGTGTGAGGAACAGACTAAAATGTGAATTGTTATCCACTGAAAACCTGCTATAGTTTTTCAAGTTTGGTGCACTGCAATCATTCACAATACAACAAATGATGTATGATTGACATCAAAACTAGTGTAAAATGAACAATGTCAATGAATATTTTCAGTAATTATGGTGCTTTTTTTTCTATTGAAATAAAAAGAGCACAGTTTGCTTAATGTTGGGTGAACTAAGACTTTAAAACAGTCTATTCAGTCACCATAAATGTTAAGAAAGTAAAAACCACCAGCTGGGCTTTTGTATGATTATTAGCCCTATATGTTTTTGGCCTTTCAGCTCAGCCAAAAAAGTCACTTTTGCCTTCTCTCACTCAACAGACAACTTAAAAGGGATTTGAAAAGAAAGGAAACAGCCAAGATCAAATGTAATTTGTCTGAATAGTGAGGAAACACTTCTTTATTTTCAGTTCAAAGGGCCTCATAGAAGTCTGTAATACCGTAAGCAAACCCAAAGTACATTGTAAGTCTATTCAACAGCCACTTCCTCAAGTCATTAAAGGAAAACCTATACTGGCACGAGTCCAGAGCTCATTCTATTATGAGTTTTATTAGATGGAGTAAAATGATATTTCACAGACTAAATCGCATTTATCCAAATACTGATTTAAGTTGAAATCGTAACCTTATCTGCGTATTATTATGAACCTTCCGCTAAGGAAAAAAAGTCCATTACAACGTACAAAACCTCTGGCCTGGCAACAAGACCCAGTGCAACAAAATACAGTAATATACTGTGTGTATTCAAAATACACAAAATACAAGTCCTCTGAGGTGATTATCACTACAATGAAAGCGTGAGACACAAGATGGCGCCAACTGCGATTGTATAAAATGTATAAATTGTATTGGATTGTATAAAATGCCGCTGTCGCCTCTGGCTTGCTTAGTTGGGGACCCTTAATTTCCAGCGATATCATCAACTTCAAAGTCCCTTTAAGGCAAGTCATGTGACTCGGCGGCCATCTTTGAAATGCCTCTTGGGCATGCAGGTGCAGCTCCTATCTCTTTGAATGGGGAAACATCAAATTCTCCAAAACTGGTGGCCAAGCTTACGATTAAATTTCATATTTGAAATCACCAATGAAATCTGACAACTTTATCGTAAATGTTGTTTATTTTGCTCAAATAGCATTATAAAAAGCTTATTTCTCAAGCTAGACCCACCAGTGTGCATGCGCAGTCCTAAGCGCACGTCTCAGGCCCTGTTTACATTAGTGCGTTTTCATTTTAAAATGGCGTTTTATAAAATAAAATAAGTAAAAATAAATAAAATAAAAACATTTCTTGTCTACACTGGCGTTTTCACTGCGTTTCAGAAATGATCTCCATCTACACTACACAACCTAAATCGCATGTCACATGACCATTCATGCAGGTTACATGGGAACAATCCAAGATGGCGGCGCGCTCAGACGCAGCGGCTTCTCCGGGTCCCAAAGACGGTGCTTTTATGTCTTTTAATGTCATCTGTTCGTCTCCAAACAATGTCAATTTACCGCTAATTCATCGGGAGATCACTCCGGGATATATCTATGATCGCCAAAGCCTTTTGGATATCAACAACACATACAAACACAAACTCTCGCCGGCGGCTACTGAGAAGCTACGAGGCCTTTGTTTACTGCTGGAGCCGGACCTCGAGACCGCGGCCTCGCCTACTGACGCTACCCGCACAAGGCGGCGTCGCAAGCGGTGTGAGAGAGGACGGAAACGCGGTAAGCGCGGAGGTATACGAGCCAGGCTAAGGGCTAACCCCTCAAGACCGGCTCTTCCAACACTCATGCTCTCAAACGTTCGCTCTCTGGAAAACAAACTGGACTTAATTCAACTCAGTCGGTCTACACAGCATGAGGCAAGGGATTGTTGTGTGTTTGTTTTCACTGAAACATGGCTAAAGGACAACATCCCGGACTCCGCCATTCAGCTGCACGGGCTAAACTGCTACCGAGCGGACAGAGATTCATCACTGTCTGGTAAGACTCGCGTCGGTGGCTTGTGTGTGTATATCAACAAAGAATGGTGTAACAATGCTGCGTTAGTATCAAAACACTGTTCATCGCTGGTGGAGTTTATGTTTGTGAAGTGTCGACCGTTCTATCTGCCGCAGGAGTTCACGGCCATTGTTATTGTCGCGGTTTACATCCCCCGTGCAAACGCAAAGGACGCGCCAGCGAGCTGTACAGCGCCATCAGCGAACAACAAACAAATAACCCCAACGGCTTTTTCATCATAGCCGGTGACTTCAACCACGCAAACTTAAAGACAGTTTTGCCAAAGTTCTACCAACATGTGAACTTTGCAACAAGGGGAAATAACACACTGGACTTTGTTTATACAATAGAGAAAAATGCATACAAAGCTGAACCCCGCCCCCACCTCAGGTACTCAGACCACATCTCTGTTATGCTAATCCCAGCATACAGACCACTTCTGAAACTCACCAAACCGGTTTAAAAGCAAATCACGGTATGGCCAGAAAATGCCACCTCAGCACTGCAGGACTGCTTCCAGGACACAGACTGGAACATGTTTAAAGAGGCGGCCACCTACAACAACCACACAGACCTACAGGAGTACACTGAAACTGTGACTGCTTACATCAAAAAGTGCATAGATGATGTGACAGTCACCAAGACCATCACCACACGCGCCAACCAGAAGCCATGGATGACAGCAGAGGTTCGTGGGCTGCTAAAGACCAGAGATGAAGCATTCAGATCAGGAGATAAAGCAGCCCTCAAAACAGCAAGAGCCAATCTGTCTCATGGCATCAAGAAGGCAAAACATCAGTATGCTAAAAAAATCAACAACAACTTCAGCGACAGTAAAGACACTCGGACCCTGTGGCAAGCCATCCAGACCATCACTGACTACAAGGCCCCGCCACAGGCCAGTGACGATGACACATCCCTACCAGAGGCACTCAACCACTTCTACTCACGATTTGAGATACAGAACGACACACCTGCACAGAAACTACCCACATCTCCAAACGACCAGGTACTCTGTCTCTCCCAGCTGATGTAAGGAAGACCCTATCCAGGATTAACCCACGAAGGCTGCGGGCCCTGACAACATACCTGGACGTGTACTGAGAGACTGTGCTGCACAGCTGACGAATGTCTTAACAGACATCTTCAACACCTCGCTGAGCCAGACAGTCGTCCCCACGTGTCTCAAATCCACCTCCATAATCCCAGTACCAAAGAAGTCACATGTGTCCTGTCTGAATGACTATCGTCCCATAGCACTGACCCCAATCATGATGAAGTGCTTTGAGAGGTTAGTCATGCATCACATCAAGTCCAGTCTCCCAAGCACGCTGGACCCATTCCAGTTTGCATATCGTCCAAACCATTCCACGGACGATGCAATATCCACCACTCTCCACCTAGCTCTTACTCACCTGGAACAGAAAGACTCCTATGTAAGAATGCTGTTCATCGATTTCAGCTCAGCATTCAATACAATAATCCCACAACAGCTCATCCACAAACTAAACCTGCTGGGCATTAACACCTCCCTCTGTAATTGGATCCTGGACTTTTTAACTGCAAGACCTCAGTCAGTCCGTATCGGCCGCAACACCTCGAGCACTACCACACTGAGCACAGGGGCCCCACAAGGCCGTGTGCTCAGCCCGCTGCTCTTCACGCTGCTGACCCACGACTGCACTGCCAAGTCCAGCTCCAACCACATCATCAAGTTTGCTGATGACACAACTGTGGTAGGCCTCATCAGCAAGAGAGGAAGTGGCACTACAGAGAGGAAGTGGCACAGCTGGCTGAATGGTGTGGTGCTAACAACCTGTCCCTCAATGTGGGTAAGACAAAAGAGGTTGTGATGGACTTCAGGAGAAACTCTGTTGACCACCCCCCACTGACCATCGACGGCTCAACCGTGGAGAGAGTCGGTAGCACTAAATTCCTGGGGGTGCACATCACAAAGGATCTCACCTGGACCACCAACGCCACGCCACTCAACAAGAAGGGACAACAGCGCCTCTACTTTCTCCGTCGGCTGAAAAGGGCAAGTCTCCTCCACCCATCCTCACCACCTTTACAGGGGCACCATTGAGAGTGTGCTGACCAGCTGCATCACTGTCTGGTATGGGAACTGCAGTGCAGTTGACCGCAAGACCCTACAACGGACAGTGAACACTGCCGTAAAGATCATCGGTGCCCCTCTTCCCTCCATCCTGGACATTTTCCTTGCACGATGCTCCAGCAAGGCCTCCAGCATCGTGAAGGACCCCACCCACCCTCCCACAACCTCTTCCAGCTCCTGCCATCAGGAAAAAGGTACCGGAGTATCAAAGCTCGTTCTGTCAGATTGCTCAACAGCTTCTTTCCCCAGGCTGTGAGAGCTCTTAACTCCAATCTCCCTGTACCCGCTCTGAAACCATGAACACCTCAGCCCCCCAACTATAAATAACTATTGACAATTTTCTCCTAAGTGCAATTCTGGGTGTGCTACACACAGGTGAGTGGGCTATACAAACCACCTGTAGTAACGCACTCATCCCACTATATGCACACTAGACACTTTCTATAAACACTCCCTGCAACAAAGACTCAATAAGATAATATATGTTTACTTGAATATTGCACTATAAAATAATGTTTACTGGAGCATTGCACTACTAACTCTTTTGCACTATGCGCTGCTTCCCACAAAATCTCTCTTCTGAACAATTTAATGTAAAAAATATCTCTTTAGCACTATTTCATGTACAGTATTTATGTAAAGTTCTTGTACAGTCTCAGTTTGTGTATGTGTAGTCAACTAGGTATAGTAGTTATAGTATTTATAGTATATGTATAGTCAGATGGTTAAACTGTTGTATAGCCCTATTGTGTTTTTTTTTTTGTTTTTTTCCCATATTTGCATTGCTGTATGTGTATCTCATGTCTAACTAGTATGTAGCACCGTGGTCCTGCGAGACACGACATTTCGTTCCACTATATGTCCACACATGTAGCAGAATGACAATAAAGCTCAACTTGAACTTGAACTTGAGGTACAACCATAGATATGTAGAGGTAGATGCTCTATTACTTAGATGGCGGACGCGTTTATGTGCTTGGGGCGGTCAAATGGGGAATCTACCTACACATATCTATGGGTACAACAATGAGCATGATGGTATTGTTTACATGGTCGTCCAGGATACGAAGAGCGAATGTGGGCAGCCACACCATCGTTTTCAAAAGTCTCCGTTTTGCTCCGTTTACACTGAAATGCAAACCTGGAGTTATTAAACTAAAATGAACTGCAGCATTTTCAAAAGTCTCCAGAATGCTTACTGTTTCTATAGCAACAGGGACTTCTGACGGCAGCTGCAGTGACGCACTAACTTTACCGATTAGCGATTGGCTCTTTTGCTCAGAAGATATTGCTTCGTTCGATAGAGCGGCCATATTGAGTGACATGTCTTGGGTATTCTATAGTCTTTGGTCGACTTGATTGCACAGATACTATTTAAACTGAACTGAGCTGGATGATGACATCTCTGAATTCAATGATGAACTGCCTTTACCTGAAAATTGAGTGTTTACTATTGTCCTTTTGGATTATTGACACACTATTTTCCTATTTAATACTGTAAACCTGCTTTGACAATATTGTTAGAAGCGCTATATAAATAAAGGTGACTTGTCTTAAAATAAAAGAGTGCAAGTCCGCAATCTGATATGAGAAATATGAAAGTATTATTCAAATGAAAAAACTGATATTGCTGCCATGGATGACTGCGAATATTAAAAATGTCTCACCGCTGGATGCCGCGATTGGCCAATCAGAGTCACGTATTTTCAAAAATATGAATTAAACATATTCGCACATTTTGAAGTACAAAGGGAGTAGTTCACATCTAGTACTACAAATCTTTTTCACATACTCTGACTTACTGAAAATTTCTTGGGACAGTCCTCGAAAGTGTATCAGGAAAAATTAGAGGCCACAAAATTCACTGGCATAAAAACAAAATGGAAGTCAAAAATTATGTAAAAATCTGTTGACTAAGCTTCACAAATGAAATCCATGTGCATGGATAATGCCCACTGTTATTCTGACAAGCATTAGTAAGCCACTCAGTGTGTGTGTATATATATTTTTAATATGTTCCATCTGCCTTTCCATCTTGCCTAATTTTCACACTAAAGAATGATTAGGTGTAAATGAGCAGAGGTGGAATCCAGACTCCCACAAATACACACAAGGGGATAGTGTCAGAAAATACCACAGCAATTTCTCACATAAATAACCCACTCCTGGTGGGATATAACAGTAACGGAGCGCTTACGAAAGGCAAGATGGCAATGTCCCCTTATAATAAGAGTGATTCAGTGGGACAGAGTGTTTACATCACAGATGTTCAACTTCATGGAGGTCCGAAAGACCATTTAATTGTGTTGTCCCACTCCACCAAAAATATGACGCAAATAAAACGTTGATTTGAATGCATTTGGCAGAGAACCATAGTCGTGATACAGAAACACATTTGTTACCTTGATTCGGGATGTAGATAGAAAATGTCTCTGGGGAGCCATTGAGGGCCGATGCATCACGCAAACATGACGTGTTTCTGTTCATATTCATACTACTGAGAGGTCTTAGCCACTTAGCTGTTAGCTGGAATTTTGACTTCACAAAGTGAAAAAAATGGACATTCCGATGTACAGAAAAAAAATATCTGCAGCTGGACACACTTCTCAGTAAAATTCCCTTCTTCAATCTGTCTTCAGGCTTGTCTCAGAGGGCCTCACACTTTAAACTTCAAACAAAATATTTTATCTAAATGTATGTCAATAAACTGACACCTGACGGTGGACATGCTTGTATTATTGCCTATTAGTAAACCAAATAAAATACTCATGTTGGAACACTTAAACAATTAAGCACAATAATTGACTGTATTAAAAAACAAAATGCCTAGTTCCCTTTCAGTCGGTCACTACGAGTCACGTCGGTGACCGACGAATTGGGATCTCACCAGAGACAGGGTTCCCACACCTTGGTTAACTTCAAATTCAAGGACCTTTCAAGGACTTTCCAGGTCCAATAACTTCAAATTCAAGCACTTAATGTGGGGACACATTTCAAGTGAGAGCAAAGGTTACATCGCATCACCTTGTAAGACACATTGTTAACAGTTTTCATGTGTCAAACACAACTATGCAAAGAAGCAATTTTTTTTTTGCATTTATTTTTGGGCATATGACAGAAATCTGATATTTGTCTCATTTCTGTTTTGCATAAAATTGAATAATATTTGGTGCATACTATACTGTATTCTAAAATGATCAGATATTAACTTTTGCATGGATTTTATTGAAAAGAGCTTAGGCACATGTAACCAGAAGTTTTAAGATATATGAATATGCTTTTAAGTTTTTCTTGCCTCATGGCTTTACATTATCTTAACAAGCAAAGCAATTCAACATTACATCCTTTGGATCTCTTCATATCTTAAAACTTGCATTTTCCAGGCATCACGTTTCAGCCTATTTTTGCAATATTTCACGGTGTGTCTGTGAAACGTTGAGGTACCATCTTAGTAGTGCGTGTGAACGAACACCACAAAGTACATGGTTAACACTTAACGTAACGCATAAATGTGCAACGTAAATCAAGAAAGCTAGTATGCATAGGCCACAAAGTGTTGCCGAAATAGCACATTAGCGGACTGGAAGGAATAATATGGAATTTTCAAGGACTTTCAAGGTTTGTTTATTTTCAAAAACTTTCCAGGGCCTTGAAAATTTTAAATCAGATTCACAAACTCAAGGATTTTAAGGACTCGTGGGAACCCTGCAGAGAGACCAATCCACTTTGAGTGTAACTAAACAAGCCAATGGACATTGGCATGCATATTCCGCATCTGGCTGCCACACCCTGCAGCACGGGTATAAGAGGCAGCAGGTGCACCGCATTAATTCATGCTTTCGCTTCGGAGCCGAGCAGTGGTGCATCGCTACTGCTCTCTACTTCGGTGTTGCAGAGAGAACAAGCAAGTGCGGGCGTTACGGCAACAGCAGCAGTGGTCACGGTCTCGCGACTTCAACAAAGATCGTGCAGACAGCCACACCAGGAGTGGTGTAGTCACTGTTTGCACAATGCAGTGAACCCGCTAGTGTGGCCCACCATTGCTGGAGCACCGTCCGTTGTGAAAGAGATGAGTTTAAAGAGGGGCAATTGGGTCTTGTTGACAAAAGCTTGGAAATTATCTTTGCCTCTAGTGTCCTTTCAATGGAAAAATGGTGAGCAGTTCTTCTTTTGCACTCATGTCTCCAAAAACCATTCTAATGAAAACACATAGCTGTGCCACATCCACAACATCAGTCGACTCATCAAATTGAAGAGAAAAACATTCACACTGTTCCTTAACTGCTCCTCGACATCCTCTGCCATTCCCTCACATCACCGTGTAACAGTGCCACAGGATAATTGCATGTCCTTAATGGCATCCATGATATCACTTTTATTCTTAAAGTCACCAAATAGTGCATCTGCAGCCTCGACAAATGCTTCTTTCACAACTTCGCCGTCCTTGAAAGACTTCTTGTGTTTTGCAAGAACGCGACTGATGCGATAAGATGCTATAGTTGCAGCCTTACCCTTGGTGTTTGGCCTGGTAAAAATGGACTGCTGTGCTGCTAACTGCCCCTTCAATTCCCAGACTTTTTGGGTGCATAGAGCTGATTTAGCCGGGAAATCTGCATCGGAGCTTTTGTGCACAGTCTTGAAATGCCGCTCCAAATTGCCCTTCTTCGGTATGGCCACGCTTGCTTTGCAAATAAGACAGATGGACTTCGAATTTGAATAAACAAAAAAATAATTCTCTTCCCAGTCTGAATGAAAATTATATGTTTTAGGTTTTTTGGGTTCTGCCATAGTTGCGTTAACTTTGCTGAAGTCGCAGCTCTCTCAACTTCTCCACTTAAACAGCAAGTCCCTGCTAATAACGTAATGTGCCTTGTTAAAACCCTGGCTGAATTCAAATTAGTGTACTAGCATACTACTCTTGCTATTTCTGCCATATATTTATATGAAATAGTATGAGTAGTATAGTATGCGATTTCGAATTCAGCTGCTAATTTCGACAGTTTAATTATTTTTTTTTCTTTCATAAATCAATGCTATTGGTCACCCTTTACGTCTTGTCAGTGGATATTACAAATATTTAACAACAAATGAAAACCATTAAAAGAGCTTGTGTTAAATCTCGTAACTCCTTTGGATTGTCAAGCAAAACCTCACAGCTCATAGCTCCTCGCATGTCTATAAAGGTTAATATTTAATGTATTTGAGGTCTGAGAAGTGGGAACGGTGAAGAGAGAGAAAGGGCAAACCAGAGGGCAATTTACTCTCGCGATCGACTGGAAAGCAGTCTGCAATCGACTGGTCGACCGCGATCGACTGGTTGGGCACCCCTGTTCTAGGTGATCTACCCCAGGAGGTAGCACTCACTATCGCTTCAGCACGAGCACTGTCCACAAGACGGGCCTATGCGCTGAAGTTGAACTTGTTTGTCGAATGGTGTTCCTCTCACCGTGAGGACCCCCGGAGATGTTCAATCAGAGCCGTGCTGTCCTTCTTGCAGCAAGGGCTGGAGCGTAGGCTGTCCCCCTCCACCCTTAAGGTTTACGTTGCTGCTATTTCCGCCCACCACGACCCCATAGAAGGGAGGTCGGTGGGGAAGCAGTGCAACACTGAGACCACGGCCCGGCTACATGCCCAAGGTTCCTACCACTCCCTTCAGAAACCAGGTGGTGAACCTGCAAGCGCTGCCCCTGGAGGAGGAGTCGGAATCAGCTGATCAGTTAAGTCAGAGTCGGCTTGCGGAGTCCTTAACGCCTAAATTCTCCAGAATTCTCCAGGGCAAACCCTGTCGAGTCCTCCAGCACTCCGGCGGCCAGAGGTGGCGGAGCGTCCGGCGCCAGGCCTTTCAGCCAATGAATTTTTGAAATCTGGTGTGAGGCTAGTGCCCATATGAGTGACCCTGTTGGGATTCCATATGTGTATTCTACGGTATACTTACTTACTTTTCCCTGGCAGACCACGTTCTGCCGTCTCTAAATGATGCAGCCTGAGCCATCTCAGAGACTTCCATGTGCAATATGGCCCTACAGGGTTACTTCACATGAGTAAATGTCACTTAACCCCCTCTGGGAGGAGGTGACTCCGCAGTGTGCCTCTTCCAGCTGGAAGGGCACGCTTTCCCAGTGTTATCCAAGTCCTACTGCTTGGGTTGCTCAAGGAACAGCAGTAGTTGACCTTCTCCGTGTAGAGCCTGGTCCTATTGTCTGCCTTATAGGAAGGACCAGGAAGCCTACACAGGGCACTGGAGGCGGCAGCTCCTGTGGCACTTTGGTAGGGATCCCAATTCGTCAGTCACCGACATGACTCGTAGTGACCGACTGAAAGGGAATGTCTCCGTTACGTATGTAACCCTCGTTCCCTGAAGGAGGGAACAGACGTCACATCCCGTCACCACAGTTGCTGTACCACCGCTGAGCTGCAGGGTAACCGGCTCGGCTTGGCTCCTCAGCGAAAGCATGAATTAATGCGGTACACCTCCTTCTTCTTATACCCGCACTGCGAGGTGTGGCAGCCAGATGCAGAATCCGCATGCCAATGTCCATTGGTTTGTTTAGTTACACTCGAAGTGGATTGGTCTCTCTGGCGAGATCCCAATTCATCGGTCACCGACGTGACATCTCCGTTCCCTCCTTCAGGGAACGAGGGTTACATACGTAACCGAGACGTTCTTTCATGAAACTCTAGATTGCGCAGGCTGATTGGTTCTTAATGTAACTGATGATATTCATAGCATTAAACGACTTGGTACAAGCTGATTGGTTAATGTTGCATATGCAGCCAATGAGCTTGCTGCTTTACATTTTAATGGCCGGTTAGCACTTGAGCATTTTACAGCACACTTTCAGAGTTCCTCTGAAACCCACCACCTTCCCCAGCTCCACCTATATAAATAATCTATAGTGATGCATGCTTTTGTGTCTTCTCGTCTGGACTACTGTAATTCCCTGTATGTAGGGATTAGTCAGTCCACCCTGTCATGACTACAGATTGTCCAGAATGCCGCTGCAAGGTTGTTAACAGGTTCTCGGAAACGGGACCATATCACTCCCATTTTGTCATCTTTACATTGGTTGCCGGTCCGTTATAAAATTTATTTTAAAATCTTGTTTGTTTTTAAATCATTTAAATCATTGCAACCGTACACTCCATCAAGATCTCTTAGGTCCTCTGACCAGAAACTCTTGATTGTTCCTAGTTAAAGACGCAAACTGTAGGGGGACCGTGCTTTTGCAGTATCGGCCCTGAGGTTTTGGAACAGTTTGCCTTTAGACATAAGAACTGCCTCCACCTTGGTGTCATTTAAGTCCCTTTTAAAGACTCATTTTTTCTGAAATGCTGTTCAGTGACGTTGTTGGAAACTAACTGTTTTGTTTTTTTTATGTTGAATGGTCTGATGCTCTGTGCTGTGTAAGTGATGTGTATATATTGTTTGCTTATTTATGTTTTTAGAATCTGTACAGCACATTGGTCAACTTATTGTTGTTTTTAATCGTGCTTTAGAAATAAATTGCCTTGCCTTGCCTTACAACTACAGCAATAACCAACAGCAGCAGCAATCCAGCAGCAGTAGCATAGCAGACCTATTCTGCAAAGACCAAATACATTAACATTGTCAGATCCATTACCAAGCTAAAATCTTCAGAGAGTTGTCATGATAGAATTCTGTTTATTAAAGGCAGGTTAGGTGATTTGATTCGAAAACATTTTGGTTATGCTGGTTGAAAATCTCTTCATATCCCGATAACAATCACTAAGTTAAGTGGTCTAAATGTATTTATATTGTCTGTGGAAGACTTAGTACTATAAAATGTTCGTCCAATCATATCCCTAGGTCTAAGGGCTACGATAGGCTGTCTTGCCTGCCTGTCAACGTATGTATTTGCATAGCACTCAGCACCCTGTTCATGCAGACATAATCCATCATCAGCGCGTTCCATTATGCTATTGCAGACCGAGAGAGAATGGAAGATGCTATTATTTTAATATTAAGGCCATTGCACACCGAGTCCAAAATTTTTGCGTGCTACAGATGCGAAAACGCAGAAAATTGAACCTGATCCGAATTTTATGGCGGACGAAAGTACTTGAAAAAAGTAATCTGATTTGCATTACTTGTAATGCGTTACCCCCAACACTGATTATGAATAAACAGTCTCTGTTCAAACAATGAAAGTCGATGGTGTCCAAAACAACACTGGACCCCATTAACTTTCATTGTATGGTCAAAAAAAAACTGACTTTCTTTTCTGTTCCACAAAAGAAAGTCAGTCATAAAAATAAAACTTCATTTGAGTATGTCGTTCACTAAAGAAACCCACTTCAAAAAAAGCTGAAACGACAAGAGATTATCTAATTACAGAGAATAAAATTACAAGCTTAGAAATCTGCTGATACAACAACTAAAGTGACTTGTATATTTATCCAACTGCATAATAAACAGAAATCACTGGTGTGAAATTATGTATGCTGTACCAAAGCACATCTATACACAATAAGCTCGACTGGAGCCATATTATTTGAGGACAAATCTGAATATATCTCTTCTCTTGGCTAGTCAGGATGTGGCCGAGAGAAATTAAAATGTCAGGGGGTGACACGGGGAGGGGGAACTAATGGTTTCTGACTGTCCTCCAAGAGCGTGATTATCACGAATAAGATTCCAAAGCTAAATATGTCTTTGTCTCTTCCACAGTCACTGCTAATTAAATCTGTCCGATATAAAGCCATTTTGCATTCCACTAAACTCAGAAAACTGGCTCAGGATTAAACCAGGAGGGCAGCAACAATACTGCAGGGGGATCCGTTGGACCTGATTTATGGAGATGTGTGTTTTGTTGGAATTTCTGGACAATGGAAATGGAAACATGCGATACTACTTATAACTCATAAAAGTTCATAAAAAAAAAACTTGTAAAAAAGACCACATTTGGCTTTGGCTCTGAGGACAGAGGAATGGTAGTGAAGGAAGAGTGAACTATAAAAATCAGGATATCAGGAGAGAAGCTATAGACCAGTCTAGCTGCCGCTGGAGCTCCCTGGGGAACTCCTGGATTACCTGAACTTCAGGGTGGGCTGCTGTCTACCAGACCCAGATAAAAATGGCTTTTTTTAAACTCCTGAAACACTTAAAGACAAGAAATAAACAGAACAGTGCGCACAAATGCTACTGTGCCACTGATGGAAGTGCCAAATCTAGATCACTAGTAAAAAGTGTCCGTTTTGCCCTTATTACTAATGTAATACAAATGTTTAATTACAAATTGGCATACTATTTTGAGTGGAAGCATTGGCATGCCGTGATGTGAATTTGTTAGGCTTAAAATCACACAAATCACTTTCTCAAACTCACTGTATAGAAAGTACATATTTTAGCTTTATCGAGAGGAAAATAAAAAATAAAAACATAAATAAAAAAATAAACCAATCTGTAATTACTCATAGAGGAGATATTAAAATAGACAGAAAATGGCCCAAAAAATGCAAATAGCATTTTAAAAAATGTGTAAAGGAAAAAAAAAATTAAGTGGAAGAGTTTACGAGAATGAAATGCATAATTATCAACTTTATAAGTTTTGCCAGAATTAGTAAAAATAAAATAAATAAATATATATATATATATATATATATATATATATATATATATATATATATATATATATATATATATATATATATATATATATATATTTATTTATTTTTGATATAATAGTACAGAAATATAATTTAAATATTTCTATATTATAACAACATCCAAATTATTCACACAGTATGTATGCATGCATGTATGTATGTGTGTATATACACGTTGGTATTTGTGGTTTACAGGGACTCTCCATAGGCGTAATGGTTTTTATACTGTACAAAGTGTATGTGCCATTGCCCTACACCAACCCTACCCCTTACAGGAAACTTTGTGCATTTTTAGATTTTCAAAAAAACACCATGTAGTATGTTTTTTTAAGCCTTTTGAATTACGGGGACATTATTTTTTTATTATTTTTATTTTTTTTAAATCACATGAGCAACTTATCCAAGTACTGAGTTATAGATATGAATAAATATGGGCATGTGATAGTATTTGGAATAACTGCAAATAAAAATATTTGCATAAGTTTTTTAAATATTTTTATTGACAAAGAACTATGTCGGTCTGTTTTAAACTGTATACCTATTTTATTTTATATTGCCTATAAAAACATCATAGACAATACACTCAGTACAGTAAGAAAAAAAAAAAAAAAGTCAAAATACAAAAAAAATAAAATAAATTGTGTACAGAAAGCTTCATTGTTTGCTCCTTACAATAGCCGAGCTGTAGGGAGGGGTCAAATGTGTGGTTTTTGGAGTTTAATGAAATCACCCTTGTTTTCGGTCCCGATTGCTCCTGTTTTCCGGACTCCATAAATGAACAATTCCCTTTCATTCACCTCTCAGGTTTAATTCATGTGTTTATTTTTGTTTCGGGACCTAAGGATGAAAGCCTGGAGGGGGAGGGTGGGCCTGATTCAATTTCCACTGATTCATTTACGTATCCGCCTTCATTCACAGACTTAAAGAGTGTTGCACAATACCAGCCAACTGTATTGTTGATGAAAACCATAAAGGAGGCATTTAATTGGGCTATTTATCCTCTACTTAAGTCCTGCACTGTGACCGGTCTGTTTGGGATTGTGTTCACACATACACACACAAGGCCTTCTCCTGTTGCACCGGCTGTCTCCTGCGGAAAGTGCGGGGCCAAATAATTACAGCTGCTCATGATCAAAGCTAGAACAATGTCCAAGACAAATACAATCGCGGCATCGAATAGCACCACAGCAGATGATATATGGGAAATCAAGATTGCCAACCAGGTGCTCAGCCAACAAGCCTCGGCTGAAACAGAGCCACTATGTATTACTAATAAAAACACATGGCTAAAGGCCAAGCAGATGTAACTACACACTCATATTTCCGCTATTGGTTATTAATTATGCGAACAAAGCTCAGGTAATCTGCAGTGGCAGAAATGTGAGATTTTGTTCAAGCGGGGCTTTGGTAAACAGTATCAAGATGAGCATGTATTTATGTCCTCACATAGCTACCACTCCATTTGCATGCTGTAATGATAAGATCTTCAATTTGAATGCAAATGCCAGTTTGGTCATATATCATCAGGCTGTGTTTATTTCTGGCCAAATACCGTGAGAGAAAACAAACCAACACAAATGACCACACAGCCTCTTTTTTAGAAAGGTTAAACCTCAAACAACATTGGTGCCAATAGCCTCGCGGTTAGTGCGTTGACATACAGCGCAACAGTGCTCATGGCGACCCGAGTTCGAATCCCAGCTTGTGGTCCTTTGGTTGCCGATCTCTTCACCTAATGCTTTCCTGTCTACTCTACACTATCCTGTCCAAATAAAGGCATAAATAAATCTTAAAAATATATATATATATTTTTGTTTATATGTATTTTATATTTTATAATGTATTATTAATTGTATTTTTTTAGATGTAAAGATACATATTGAAATTGAATATGTAGAAGTCATTCAAAGATTGATTTCCTAGAAAAGGAAACATTGCGTGGCACTAATATTGCTCTTTTTGTTGAGCATCTCCACCAGCACGATTATATGGACCTGTAGAAGAAAAAAAAAAAACAATCAGTAACAATCAGTTTATAAGCCGTACTCACGAATTCTTAAACTGTTCCCACGGATTAATAAACAGTACAAACGAATTTCCAATCCATGCGCTCAAATTTTGTGGGTACAGATTCAAAAACAGAAGGTACAGTTTACCAAATCGGAGCGCACGGATTGGAAATTCGTGGGTACGGTTTATTAATCCGTGGGAACAGTTTAAGAATTCGTGAGTACGGTTTATAAACTGAGGGGATGAATTGCCACGGGTTGTTTTTCTTTTCTCCTACAGGTGACTTCCATAGGATTAGGATGTTTGTTTGTGCAACTAATGGAAGAGCATTTACCCCAATTATAGACCATTCATTGTAGCTGCATAAGCATATTTATGCATCTCAAACTACAATATACCTTTTCTTATTCTCTTACTGAATGTGATGAAATTTATACAGTATAAAGATGATTTATCTCTAGATAAAACTTTATCTTATTCTTAACACATTTATAAGACTATCCAGAGTATGTGCTTTTTGCTTATATGTGGTTTCAGTTGTTCCTACATTTTTTTTTTAAATTTTGCAAATAATTTAGTATGAAAGTTATTGATAAATCATGATTTTTTTTTCATTAAAATGTTAATACACAGAATTCATGCACAATTTATGTAAATGCATGGTTAGTAAATGAGACCAAATCAATTTTTTTTTTTTTCAAATTCGTACCGGTGGAGAAAATGAAAATGAAAATGAAAATTAACATTATGTGAATCTGGTTGCTTTTTTGCTTGCTTACTTTTTTTTGCTTTGGTTGCTTGCTTTTGCAAGTACTAATGCAGTAAACTGAATCGTTATATATTATAATTGCATTTTGTGCATGCATCTTAACTAGATTTACTGTAATAGAACATAAAACCAAATGACTCTTTAGCATGGTTAAAAAAATATTCATGAAAGCAACATAGAATATCTAAAACTTGCTAAACTTTAAAAAGTAACTTTAAATCTACTGAATGGATCCCACTAAACTCTGTTTCTAGATTAACTAGCAACAATCAGCAACAATAAACCTGCGCTACTGACGTTGTACATGTTTACTTTGTGAGGTACCAGTACCCCCTGAAGGGTGGTCTGTAACTGCTAGTGATGAACAAATAAACTTTGGGATTAGCGCATGTTTCTCTACTCACTGATAGCATCTCTGTCTCCTGATTGAGGAAGAACAGATAAAAGGAGAACAGCGCAGCATCAGGACTTATTCAGATGGTGCTGACGCAAGAGGCAGCTCCACACAAGCCATTGCATTTGAATACAGTAGCGTGTCAGTGAAAGCTAGTGTCTTAGTAATGCATTGTTTTGACCTATAAAGCATACAGCAGATGATAGCATCAGTGTTACCTTCGTCATCAACTCATTGTGTCCAAAAGGCATTAAGATGTGCTGACAGCTTTCAATCAGACGAACAGAGTTACTCCAATGAGCCACTCCACTCCAGTGCATTACCTGAGAAACACACATGCAGACACAAGAAATCAAACTATCAGCATCAAGTCTGGTGCATATTGTTGCTTTTTCAAGGCATGACAATCACTTAAACATGAGGAGGACATCTAAGTGACTTGTAAAGCTGAAGTCAGTGCTGCTAACACATTAAAAGTTCATTTTAATAAGAATCAGAAATTTGAGCGACGTGGGCGACACCACTTATGAAAATGAGCAGGTGAATAACAACGTGCATAAACGCAAGAGAGTTTGTGATTTGCCTTCTAACAAAATTGCAGACTGTTTATTAGGAGTACCTAATAGTGACCAATAAAAGAACAAATTGGTATGAAATAAAAGAAAGAATTATTCACTGGCAAAATAGGCTACAAGACAAAAAAATAATTATATTTTTTCAGCAAGGACACATTAAAATAATGAAAAACAACAGTAAAAGGTACTTCTTATAATCTTAAAAAAGATTTTGA
Organism: Onychostoma macrolepis; assembly: GCF_012432095.1. Taxonomy (NCBI): domain Eukaryota; kingdom Metazoa; phylum Chordata; class Actinopteri; order Cypriniformes; family Cyprinidae; genus Onychostoma; species Onychostoma macrolepis. The sequence continues at coordinate 14,373,062 of NC_081155.1, forward strand.
TTTAAAATAAAAACTGTTTTTTTTTTTTTTTTTAACCTTCAATTCATTGACAATAATAAGAAATGTTTCTTAGGCACCAAATCAGCATATTAGGATGATTTCTGAAGGATCATGTGATACTGGAGTAATGATGCTGAAAATTTTAGTAGTATTAAAATATAAAAACTGTTATTTTAAATTTCAATATTTTACTAACTAACAGTTTTTATTATAGTTTTATAGCATAAGAAAAAAAAATACATTAAATAAAATAAATAATTTCTCTTAAATTTGTGTGATGGCTCATGATACTGGAAATATAAGGACAGTTACTTAAAATGATTAAATCACACACACACACACACACACACATTTACTTAGCTATCTAAATGGGGACATTCCATAGGCGTAATGGTTTTTATACTGTACTTACTGTATGTGCTATTGCCCTACAACAACCCTACACCAAACCCTACCCCTTACAGGAGACTTTCTGCATTTTTACAATTTCAAAAAACCTTTTGTTTACTTTATTTTTAAACTGGTTTTACAAATGAGGACGTCCCCAAAGGGAGGTTTTTGGAGATTTTGTCAGGTTTAGCTCACTTTTGGGTACAAATTTGTCCCCAAAATATGGTTAAGTAGGTACACACACACACACACACACACACACACTCTCCAACTCTCCAAACTCTTTATGGCTTTGTTGAACTTGTAGCAGGTAAAATATGAAAAGAGGAACTTTAAGATAGACTGGACTTTCTCACTGACTGATTTTGAATACATCAATATTAAGATATGGACACAGCTGAAACCTTAAAAGAGAAATATTATTAAAATGAACCCTGTAATTCTGTCAGGACATAGTGGCAATGTTTATTTATATAAAGGATTCAGTTATATATACTGTTTTTGGGTTTTTTTAATTTAGAAAATCTTGTTTACTTACAACTGGGTCACCACCTGGCTCCTGTAAATGGCAGATTTGAACAGCTCCTGTGATTTAAACATACAATATGCATCACATGGTTTGTGAACAGCCTTTAGGCGTGCCGTCTGATACTGAGACGACAGAATCTTTCGTAATGACAAAGATCACTTTCACTTACCCAGGTAGGTGGCATGAGGTTGGAGCGCTGCCATAGAGTGTGAAGACACTCAGACGGTGAACGAGGACAAGATGAGGAGCACGAGAGGCTTGACTGTCACGTCCTCCTCCTTGCTGCCTCATGAGACTGGGTCCTCATCATGTCATGAAACAGATGCGTCTCTTTGATGTGAACATGCCAGGCTGTAGCATTTGATGTATGATACCCCTCTATCCATGTGATCTCTTCATTTCAAACCCCTCACATCTGAGGTAATGCGCTATATCTCAGATTTTAATATCTGTAGATATGCCAAACCGGATGGAAGCAGATTAAAAGGAAAAGGACGCAGACACTGAAAATCATGAATGTTTGTGACTGACATCTCAAGTATCAGACATCGCAGGAAAAAACATGTGGAACCAAGCAAATATTTACAAGCTATGAAAATCACATGGGAATGTCGGCAAACATTCTCATTTCATCACAAATGTAAAACACCTGAGAAAAATACAGGTAATATTGGAGGAGGAATTTAAGGTAATCGGTATAGGACTTGTAACATGTGCCTTGTAAAGTGCCGGGGACTAAGCTTGAGTTGTTTTAGTATTATTTATTTATACACTATAATTTTTTTTTTTTTTTCAAATTTTTAAATTAAAAAGTTTAGTAATTTTGTTATTGTAGTTTTTTCCTCAACATTACTATTCAGGTTAAATTTATATTATTTCAGTTTAAGTTTTAGTTCAGGTTTGTTACTTAAAGAGACAGTTCACCCAAAAATTAAAAGTCATTTACTCAACTTTCTCAAGTTGTTCCAAATCTCTATGAGTTTCTTTCTTCTCTTGAACACTAACAAAGATATTTTGAAGAATGCTGGTAACCAAACAGTTGTGATCTTGCTGATTTTTATTTCATACTATGGACGGTAATGGCTACCGTCAACTGATCAGTACCAAAATATTTCAAAATATCTTCTTTTGCATTTAAACTTGTGTTTTTTTTAACATTTTGTTTAGTTTAAGCTTTTTATTTTATTTCAGATTGATTTCAATTACCAAGAAATGTTTTTAATAGTTTTAGTTTTACTTGCAGTTAAAGATAATAACCCAGCTTCATTGTCCTTTTATAGGAGGCAGATTTTGTCATGGCCGGCTTTGAATGGAAGTAAAAGCAGATGCAGGGGAAATGTGGCCGGGCTTCATGTAACAGTTTAATCTACCGGTACAGCCGATGATGTCACATGACGGAGTGGTGACACTAATTAGTCATGGAGGATGTGCAGCAATGCGTGCGAGTTATCGGGCACTTTCCACACATGGGTACAAAATGGGACTTGAAAGTCTCAGGAAAAATGTTGGTTCTTTTTCAACAAAGATTCCGAGAAACAAGGTGCGCACGTATCAGATTTTTTTTAATCATGCATTTACTGGGAATTGAACCCATAACCTTGGCATTGCTAAAGTCATGTAATACTATATTGTATGAAATAAAACTAAAAAGGTCACATTTTTTCTTACAACGACATTGACAGTTGAATGGTTGAGCTTGACATCTACAGTCAAGACTTCAATAAAAATCAAATCGGATTTCCAACTTTTCTTCCCGCCACAATGATGTCACTTCCTGGGTGACACAATTTTATTAAACATTCCATTTTTTTAAGAGGGGAAAAAATCATGTCTTTGTGTGCAAAATTTAATTTTGGTAATAATTAGTCATATATAAATGTACCATTTTTGACTGTTGTATGAATTACATTGTCTGATGCAGTCAAAGAAGGTCAAGACCTATGAGCTGGAACACTTTGAGATATTAAAAAGACATGAACTGTCTGCTGAACGATCCAAGAGTCTGGAGTTTGTATACTTAGAAATAAACTCTAAAGTATATTTATTTGCCAGGAAAACACATGCTGTTCTGACAAAGATGTCCATCGTCAACAACAACAACAACAAATATTTGTACAGCAATAATTCTTTCCCCATCACCTTTCAAAACAACTTCACTAACCCTTCTTTATATGTTAAGGATATTGTAATAATTTCCTCATGATTTGATGAATTTACCTTTATGGTGGTTTGCATTTTCAGCACTGGAGGGAAGGTCAAACGGGCCGAGGCTCTTACTGCGGAGCGGCAAAGACAAGAACCAGGTGCTACCAAAAGCCGCTTCTCTGTCTGTCAGTATTAATAAAGCCTGTGTTAAAAGACACTGCTGAAGGAAAAAAAACAGTTGGCAGAAACATTTACAAGCATCATTTATCATACACATACTCAGTTACGTGATTGACTGAAAGTTGGGTACCCTTTGTATTGAAATTGTTCTGGCACATTTGTTAAAGATATAAGGCTCTTCTTGTTTCTCAATCGAAATAATTCAAGTGATCCTATAGGAATATAGGTAAACAGATGAAGAGGGAAAACATAACTTTATAACCAGGCAAACTTTCACGTCATGTTCAGACTGAAGTGCTATTCACTCTTGTTGAAGGCCCCACTTGATGCGGATCATAGATCGAACGAGATCTGGCAGAGGACGTATGGAGAAAAACATGACGGCTGGCACATTTGGACGTTTCATCTCCAAGCTGGAATCAAAGGAGAGGGCAGGTTATTCCTGAAAGAGTCTGGATTAACCCTAGGTGTCCCACTTTCACAGGGGCGCGACTGCATCTGGAGGCCAGCTGGCTCTCTGCGTGTATTTTCTGATATATTTCGTTGACCTTGCACAGCAGTTGCACACGGCACTGTTTAACTACGGGAACTGGGGAAAATGTACGTTGTGTTCAGTGATTTTCATGTCTTCTCATATTTTTGGACGAGCGCAGACTTTAAATATCAATGAAGCTGATATTTGTGATTTTTTTGGTGGAATGGTTTATTAAAGACACTGAGGTAAGAAGGACAATGCTGTTAAAAATAAACAGGACAACTATAAGTTGTAAACTGAAGAACGTCTACATGATAGTTTTCTATTCTAATACAACACAAAATTCATAAAAATAAATACTACAAAAAATGCACCTAAAGACGAAGCTAAATAACTTTGTTCAACAAAACACTATATTCAAACAAAGGAATATCAAAACACTATGGTTAGAAAAGTTACAGACCAGACAGATGCTATTAAAGTTATGCCAGTAACTTCAAGAACAAACCTCACAGATGTAAATTGTTTTGCTGCTTCGCAAGAAAGTTCCTTAAACAGTTGTCCAGATTCTAGAATAAAATGCTGCCAAAACGAACACAAAGGATATACTGTTGTCACCACGCCTAGTTGAATAATCGTTGAATAAAACAACAGGGTTTTTTCTAATGATATCAACCGTCACAATAACTGTATACAGTCGCATCCAGGCACACATTTTGGCTCCAAGAATTGTTCATTGCTCAGTACATTAAGCTCTATCAACAGCATTTGTGGCAGGTTGAAATGATTTTATGGTAAGACAAAAATTAGTGTACTTGCAATGTACTTTTGCATTTTTATATTCATAAATACATTATTTAGTTATGCAACGGGTCTACTGTTCTAGGTCTTTTGTTTTGATATTTCTCTATGCAAAAAGTCCTTTATTCTTGCACATATTGTGCAAAACGTATCAGCTTTACTGATGTTACTGACTTTTCGCAGTTAAAAAAAAGAAAAGAAAAAGTCAGCATGCATTTTCTGTTGTACTTCTTTTGACAATGTGTCATAAATGCTGTCAATAGAGCTCAACATGCATTAAAGCCAGAACAATGCTGTAAATGTAACAGTTTCAATAAAAGCTCTTTAAGGCAAGTAGGGCAATTTTCAAATTACATGTCATCTTTCATCCAATTGTAACAGCGATTATGGAGTGTACAAGAATAGAGATGGCATAATTTGCTAATAAAACAGTTTAGTTTTCTATCTTTACAGTATTGAATACTTAAAATGCACCTTTCACAAGTTAACTCGCTTTTTTTTTTTTTTTAACCGAACATATAAAAACGCTTCCATAAGACTCTGAACTATGAAACCGACAGTGATTTAATGAGGAACAACATCCAAAACAGTGCAAGAAGTCCTTTGGGTGGTCCCAGTGTTCAATCATTGTGTGTGTGTTTTTTTTTTTTTTTTTACAAACCAAGATCACCTCCTTCTCCTCCTCCTTTCCCTTTTTTCACTGTAACAGAATTGCTTCCGTCTCTCTCCACACCTGGAAACCGGCTTAGGCCTTCTCCAAAGACTGGTAGTATTCCTTGAGAACATTCCAGGCTTTGGGTGCCATGAAGCCTTCCGGAGGGTTCTGGCCCTCGCGAGCCATCCTCCGCATGCGGGTTCCTGAGATGAAGTCATAGTCCTGGTGTCTGGGTAAAACGAGAAGGCAGAGGGAATGTTAAGATGTGCATGGTAAAGGGACAGTGTGGTACCCAATGTGATAAGAAAATGAAAAAGAAACATAATCTCGGGGTTTGCGTCAGAGATAATAACTAGGTGTTGTACACTGCTCCTTTGTTCGGGACGTTTCGCTCTGGAAGGAACGATGCATTATTCTCTGAAAAGAGCTCTATGATAAAATATGTTCTCTCAAGTGGCTCTTCAAGCCACATAATTCCTTTCAACAGTGCAAAGACGAGGAGGTAAACAGGCTGACTTTACTTCTAGACAAAAAATAAATTAGCAAGAAACAGAAATCTAAACTTCAGACCCACGTCATTAAATCCAAACTCTCGGCTACACATTTTCATTTAAACAAATGCTTTGAAAATAAACAGAGTGCAAAACGTCTGATAAATAGAGCTAATTAGTCTCCAACTGCATGAATAAAACTCCAACACTAGTCTAAATACAATCCTCAACGGCTCCTACGGATAGGGTTTATTTGTTACGGATTAGTTGTTCTTCAATTAAGACGCAGACCTTACGAAAACAAATTCACACAGCGCAATGAATTTATAAACGTACACTGTTGCACTGCGCTTTCCCTATCGTAACCACATTCATTAAACGGTGTCGTTCACAGCGGCCTTTCAGTCTAGACAAGCAGCTTTGTATGCGCTTATAATGTACAATGTTGAATAATGCATTTGAGCAAACCCAAGTATTTTGAGTCAGTCAAGTAATTTTTATGGTATTGATAGAGTGTTTAATAGGATTCATTTTATTTTATATACACTTACTGTACAGGATAAAATAAATACACTGCTACCGTTCAAAGTTTGGGGTCTGTATGTTTTTTTCCCCCAAATAAATGAATACTTCAGTTCAGCAAGAATGCATTAAATTGATCAAAAGTGAAAAGTGACAATTATAATGTTATAACAGTTCCTATTTCAAATAAATGTAGTTCTTTTGAACTTTCTATTTATCAAGGAATGCTAAATGTCCTGACTGTTTCCACAAAAATATTAAGTAGCAAAACTGTTTTCAACATTGATAATAATAAGAAATGTTTCTTCAGCAGCAAATTAGTATATTAGAATGATTTCTGAAGGACCAAGTGACACTGACTGAAGACAATCAAGAAATGATGCTTAAAATTCAGCTTTGATATCACATGAATAAATTACATATTAAAATATATTCATACAGAAAAAATTCATTTAAATTGTATTGTATACTGTATTTCAGTATATCAATGCCCAAACATGCATTCAGAACACCTCAGCACTCATCCAGTAGTAACAGGCAAATATGATGCATCCTACTATTGGATGGAGCCCCAAATGATAGTTTATGGAATATTATCACCATTCCACCTGGTCGTCACTTCAATGGGCTGAAGGGGTGGAACACATAAACTCCAACTCCATAGAGAACAGTTAATATGCATTTAAATGAGAAACAGCTTGGACTGATTTGAGGCATTTTAGAAGAGGACTTTAAGGGGGATGGCTGGCAATTAGGCTCAGCATCCATATTCGTCTCGAATTTGGCCAGGCCCAACACCCTGCTCAAGGAGCAGACGGAACGCCATAAATTTACTAAGGCGCCAAGCGGGGCCCTTTGAAAGTCAGACAGAGTGTGAGTCTGCCACCCCAACCCCGCCCCCAACCAATTTTTCGGGGGTCTTGCTGGGATGGAGGAGGGAAGCGATGCCAGTAACCTCCAGCCCCACTGTCACATGTGGCTCAACTTCACATATCAAGGTAAGCAATGATCTCAATAAATAATTGCACCACTTAAACAGTACACAGGAACAGTAATTCCAAAAATAGTCTCGTATGACTTTTTTCTTGCATGGAAGACAAAAGGAGATGCTTTACAGAATGTCCAAGCTGCTCTTTATTGACTACTTCAAATGTTTATATTCTTTTATACTTGAACACTGAGTGACCTTATTGCACTTAAATGATTTGTATAGATTGTTTTCATAGTGGTTTTTTTTCTGGTCCTCTTTGAATCTTGACAGATGAAAGATCTATTTGAAGATCTGTCTTTGTTGTTGTCGTTTTCTTCCATGGAAAAAAAACAGCCATATATTGTTTTGGAATAACCTGAGGGTGAGTAATGGATACAATTTTCATTTTTTTGTTAAGTTATTCCTTTAAACTCTGTGTGGGATACGCATTTGCATAAAGATCATGCAACATTAAAAGTCCGCTGTCTTTGTTCAAGTCAATTTTGCTGCATGCTGACATGCTACATGGTCTTCATCAGGGACGACTGAAAAGCCTGTTAACTCGATAGCAGTGGGCGCTATTAATTGCAAGATGAGACGCAGCGAAAACGCATGATTTTCGTTAGTCATCTTCCGCAGCATTTCCACAGAGCCAGAGGAATAATGGCAGATCTCCACTTCTAAATGACTTCAAAGAATGGAGCAAAGCCGTAGAATTTGGTGAAAGCACACAACAACAAAACATTTCCTGTTATTCTTGGCAACACAGCTAGGAATCGAGGAAGCCTGACATGGAGGTTGTACGGTGATAGATTGTTTGAACATGTATAGAAGATAAATGTTTATGAAGTAAATTCATGCCTTCAGCGGTTGGTTTCAATTTACCACAACTGTCAATATGCCCATCTCTCAAATTTGATGAAATTAGTTGCTTAAAGATACTTGTCTTACTCAATTTGTATAATTAGTTTGTTTTAATAGAAAGGAAGGCAAATTTAAAGGGGAAAAAAGACATAAACTTACTTTTTGGGGTCATAAAAATCCATGGCCTTCTTGGCTTTATTGTAGGCTGCCACTTTGAAAGGCACAATTTCCAGGGATATGAGTCCAGGGGCCATGGTGAGAACTTTAGCTCCGTGGGAGGGCTCGTAGAGGTCTTTACCTGTGTCTGGGTGAGGCATTCCTGCGGGGTCACGGCCCACTATGTAAAAGTTGGCCCCAGCCACCATCCGGGCCCTACAGTGCCACTGCACCTGTTGGAAGCAGTTCAAATGTATTTTATTTTTACTTTAAAACTAATCTAACTAAGTGTTAGTCCAACCAGTTGACTTATGAATGAGAATTGGAGTTGTTGTTGAGCATTGTGCGAGAAAAAGGTGAAATTTAAACGATTATTTCCTTAAAATCTTTCCCTCTGTTATAGCTCTCAAATGTCATTCACATTTGTGTATATTTGAATATGGCATAACAAAATGTTCATCACAACCAAATGCATGCGAATAAGATTTGAGACCACCCACAACAGGAAGATTTTAAGTGTCTAACTTCAATTTAGTTTTTTGAGACAAAACGGCTGTGTGATTTTAGAAGACATACAAGTCAAACAGATAGACACAGAAAAAACATCTAGGACAATCTGTGCTGAACATTTTTCTTTTCTTTTATGTTATTCACAAATGAAAGAAAGGTTGGAACAACATGAGGGTGAATAGATAGAGGGTGACCGATTTCATTTTCTGATTAACAATCCTATGCTTAAAATTGGAAGAACAATGATAATGTAAACCAAATGCAAATGTGAAATTTTGTTTAATGGCACAGAGATTAAAATAATAATTTCAAGATAAATGAAAACATCTCTTATTATGGACGTATGATTAGAATTGACCTACATCACCTAAGCTAATTCTTTTCTGTGGAGTCAGCGTGTCCCTTACTTCCTCCTCATAAGTCAATGAAGCAAACGAGTGCTTCCTGTGGGCTGCTTTAGTCTTAAGACTCTGTCTGCTCCCAATAAATTTTTTAATGTCCCCGGCCACATGATTAAAGAACAAGAGACTTCAAAATAGCCATGGAACACTACACCAGCAACAAGTTTTGTCAGAAGAAAGCTCCCCATTTGTGCTTGCTGTGTGTGTGGGTGTGTGTGTGTTTGTGTGTGTGTATGGATTGTAGACGCCACTGGCTTCTAAACAATTTGGTTCTGTTTACATCACTCTTGGAGACACAAATCAATTCCTACTGGAAAGTCCAGAGATGCGTGATGCCCACAAGAAGAGCCTGTCCCTATTGTCTTCAGCCTCAAGCACAGGTTAGGTGGAACAGATCAGAAATCCAGTGCACCACCGACAATTCATGGAGGAATGTGCCTGGTGCAAGTTTCCTCACCACTAACTTTCCATACAAATGTTCATTTGTTTAAAATGCCATTTTAATTATCATTCTTAGTACAAAGTGCATTTGATAGAGCTTCTTTCTTTAAAATATTGCATATATCAAACAATTTGTAATTCCTAAAGTATGCAAGTATGGGATACTTTAAGAATTGCATATTGAAAAAGATCTCAAAAGCTACAATGCTAATTTGAATCTGGTGTTTCAAAATAAGGAGTTACCAGCTGCATTAAAAATGGTCTTGGGTGGGATTTCAGTTTTCATTTTTTTATATATATGGTGAACATCATATCTTTAATAGATGACTAGAGGTTCAAGAATCTCCACTTAAAGCAAGAATATGGAAAAAATATAATGACCATCTGACCTTAAGTTATTATTTTAATGGGGTGCCTCAGGTATTTGTTCTCGGTCCTTTTTCATTGTACACTAACCTCTGTTGGGCCGGCGTACATCATCGGTGAAGGGAAAATGGCCACTATGGTGGAGTTGGGGTCAAGCAGTCCCTCCTCCAGGACGGCCGCATGCTGTTTCATGCGCCAGGCCAGCGGCACATCATCATCTTTGGTCCAGCCGCCCAGTGGGTGAAGCAGAAGCACGGGTCGACGATAGCCACGTTCAATTAGACGCCGCTGAGTGTCCTGCATGAGCAGCGCATGGCCATTATGCACTGGGTTCCGCAGTTGGAAGGCAAAGACGGCATCTAAAAATGAGAGAAGAGTGTTTAATATTTCATAACTTGCCATATATATACAATTGTATTGCAGCAATATACGGAAGAATGCAAGTCTATGATAATACAATTAAATTCCATTAAAGAAAATGTATGCCTATGTGACCTGCTACAGTTTGAAGGCAAGATTACTTCTACCTCACAACATACTAGTCAAAAGGTGCAACTCCTGAGTGTAGCTCCATACCTGCATTCATCTCTTTAAACTTCTGCTTAAGTTCGGTTGGTGTGAGCCTGTAACTATCCAGCCCGTCATTCCAGTAGATCCGATCCAGCACCTGGAGATCACCACCGACCAACCAATCTCCGCTCTCCATCACCATCTGCCACAGGAAAGACCATCAGGATCATCTGATCACCAATGATCGTCTGTACAATACTGTTGGAAAAACTGCCATAATTTGCCCTGTTTCTTTGAGGCATGAGGAACATAATGAACCCTTCAGATTCTGAAACCAAATGATGCATGCAAGAACATACTGACTTAAACTCTCAACATGTTGTAATAAAGTGGTCTAACATAACTATTGAATAAAGTCTTGTCTACAGTATTCTTCTGGCCACAAACCAGCCACAAAGGCAGAAAAAAACTGTTCAAATTGCCAACCACAGTTGGTTCTGAAAACATTCAAAAAAATCAAACAAAACTATGCATTTCAAAAATATGATTGTTGTGAGTTGTACAACCCAACTAGCTTTTCCTTAAAAGTGCTCATTGTAGCAGCATAGGAACTTAAATAGTAAATACAGTTTTGTTTCCCTGAACAAGTTTAATAATCCTAGTTAGAAAGCTCTAGTCTACAAGCTTGATATCATTCCTAAATTTGGGCCCCTCGTTGATTAGCTTACATTTCTACACAGTTTCATTTAAAAACAGGAATTACAATCCCTCTATATAGCAACCTATCATATCAGGCTACAATTCTCGGCTGCTTTTGCTAATATTTCGCCTTCAGGAGGTCTTCGCTGGCATTCGTTGAGCCGGTAACTTGGCCAAGGTTAAAAAGCAGTACAGTATGGTGAGAATACCACAGCTCTCGGCAGATTCGGGGCCGCTAGGATGGAGAATACCGTTTCACAACCCCACAGACTTTCATCTATTGATTTGACTTGACAGCAGCACTGGTGGCTCAAGAACTTTATGTGCAAGTATGTGATCATATTAAGCAAACTTGGAGAGGCCTAAAAGCGGTGAATGTTAATAAAACGCTTCATCCACTGCATTGCTTTTGCATTTGAAGACTGAATGCATGTGCAGCTGTCATTTGCTGGCCGCAGTATAGCAACAGTAGCAGCCGTTTATTTAATTTATGTTGCAGAGCCTGGCGATGGAAAAACTCAATGAGCGATCTGTTGGCACTAATCGCATCTATACAGTAAATCAATGCTATTAGCTGTCATAGAAAATAGCGGAGCACTGGTTGAGCAATGTGGGGGAAATGAGGGGGAAAAAGAAAAAACAAAAACATAGATAATGCAATTAGGTAAATACTCTCGAGTCTGGTTAACATCCCCCTGCACCAAAACCCCAATGTAGATTCAGCGGTCAGACTGACAGCCGAAATAAACAGGAAAAGTGTATTTACCTCACATAATGGAGGCCAGTTTTACAGTCCTGCTGATTGACACGCTTTAGCAGAGGGAGTTTAACATACACACCAGACACAGTGAAATAATGAGATGAACGATCCTATGAATATATATATATTCACATTTCAAATATACAGATTCATAAAATCAAATTACAAATTTATAAGATCAAAAACTAGAAATAACAAATCGCAAGCCATTTTCCGCAAACAATTTTGGTTGAATTAATTATACAAAAAAAAAAAAAAAAAAATGATGGCCAGTATTCTGATATTTAAATTCTATGCTGTTCTACCTAGTATAGTTTAGAATTATAATAAGAAGAAGAATAAATTGTTTAAAATGCTACATATCAATTTAGGCATGACAAGATCATAAAGTACACTATGAAAAATGCACATTCATTTTGAGATTTGCTTGTTATTGAATGATTAGTGTTTTAAAAGTGAGTTTTAAAAAAATTTAAGTTAGTGATGACAGCAGTTGATGTAAACAAGCATGCACAATTAAATATACAATTTCAATTTCATATACAAACTGCAAACTTTTTACAGCAATAATTTTAAATTGAAATAAAAACTTTTTTTTTTAAATTGTTATATATTATATGGTTTATATTGTTTTATAATTTAATAATAACTGAAAAAATTATTTTCTTTTGACATCCTCCAAAAGGACTCAAAGTTTATGGATTGTAAGAAGTCTAAACCTCATCAAGAGAACACCACTGAGCGAAGAATACTGCAAATACAGAAAGCCGATTGCTAGTTTCTTTACTGTGTCCATGCAATTTCTTTCTTTGGTCTGTGGATGGGTTTTTGTGACCAAAGGCAAGCAGACAGACAGGGCCATTCCAGAGTCCGAAAGCTCTCCGTTGGCACCCATTAGTGCAAGCTGGAGCAGAGCGGAGCCATTAAAGTCCACCTAAGCCCACAATCCCTACTTACAGATGGAAACAATTGTTCAGTATTTACTCTGCGAGATTTGTAAGAGGAAGGTGAGGGGAGAGGAGGGGAGGAGAGCGCCACTTGCCTAAACACTGTTTAAATAGAACGCAGGGCGAGAAATCCAACTAAAACACATGTGTGAAATGAAGGAGGTCGAGGAATAAAGGGATTACTAAAGCGGAGCCTGAGCAAAGATGAGAGAGAGCGAGACCTTGTTTCCATGGACCGACTAAGAGGGCATCGTGGCTCTGTCTTCTGTCAGTGCGCAGTCCAAGGAAAGCTTGGCAATGCGACCGCACAAAGACCTATTAAAGCATCAGGTCAGCTGTTTCTTGCTAGATATCCATGACTTTACCTTCAAAAAATGGGACATAAGTGGAAAATCTTTTCTTTTAAACACAATTACAGATACAAACAAAATTTCACTTTAGAAGAAAATTTCCCTGGGATAACCCACAGTCATGATGTCCCTTCTTAGATGTCCTTTAAGAAAACAGTATATTTAAGCTGTAATGTCTTTAGTGCAACACTGCGGTTTGAGTTTCAGATCAAAACCAAAGCAAGAGCAATAATATTTGCTCATAAACATCACTAAAGAGCAATGAAGCAACCGGCAAATTATTCCTATAAAGGGTGCTCAGTCTCAAACAGGTGAAAAGTGATGCATTAATGGATCATGCTGCTGAATCACTGTGATATTAACATGTATGTAGTCTAAACAGTGCTCTCATTCACGCCATGCATATAATCGGGACTTTCCAGGTGGTTTGTGAGTCAGAAAAGAAAGAAAAGGGAGGGAGCTGACAACAAAAATTAGATACAGGATGATGTTAATCATTTCCAACTGCTTGCATAAGTTGATAGAAATATTTTATCAACAATTTTATCCTAACCAGGATCCAGTCTATGGTTAGGTTTACATATATGTGGCTACACAGCACAACGAAATCGAATTAGACCAAAATCCAGCTCCACACTGTTGTATAGGTGCATTGACTCCACGTCAGAATTCGGTCATTTTTTACCATTTTTTTTACTTCATCGGAATTGTACGAAACTTGGAAAAGGTTTTGGCACTTGCTATATGAACACAATAGAATTAGGCACATGATTTAGAAAGTTTAAATGGTCCTGCAAAAAAAGGTCACCGCAAAAGATTGCCATATATATACAATTGTATTGCAGCAATATACGGAAGAATGCAAGAAAAAGAATGCAAAAAAAATGACCACATTGGAAATAGTGTGAAGCAAATGTTATCTAATGGAAACATCTGGTACACCCATGGAAACACCCATTCAACATCTCATTTTTGAGATATCGACCTCAATTTTGGAACACAACTTGTTTAAATTATGGCTTTGATTTTCACACAGTTTTAGAGTAAAGCATGTTTAAGAAAATATCATTTCAGACAAAATTCTAAAATATTTTTTGTGCATTTTTCAGAATAATAAACTTAAATTCTACCATTTTTTAAAGTTTCACTTTAACTTTTCACTTCAGCAATAATCTGTCAAGTGTCTTCTTTATAAAAAAAGACACCGAACATAAGTCTCTGTTCCAAATAATTTAAGATTTATGACAGCTTAAATTTGAAATTTTGCGTGCTCAAAAAGTGGTTAACGGTTAACACTTAAAATGGTAGTGGCTTTAGCATTACAATGTAGTTAAGCAGTTCTTTTGTAAAATCTCTATTTAATAATTCCTATAATTGACTACTGTAAATATCTTAATTATGCAAGAACAATTTAAAAACAAACAAAAGACATACAATGCAGTTTAATGTAGCTAGCAGCGTTAAACACCTTTCTGTTTATTAACAAGGCATTTGCACAACTTCCTGTATTGTGGTTTTGTCTATTGATTACTCGAATTACACCAACTCATTTGGAATTAATAGTGTTGAAATTCAAACGCATAATTCCGAGTTCTAAGAAGCGAGTTGCTCAGAGAAAAGTAATTACAATAATCTAGTAATTACAATCTAAATGGCTGTGACTGTGTCAGGTCATGCAGAAATGTAGCTTTTTCACCATCGTTAGGAAACTGTTAGTAATCTTCAAAACATACAGGTTGTGTCTATATTGATCCCCTGACCTTGATGTATGGATGATCCTTGCATGTGGTGCCCCACTGCCGGGCACATCGCTCTTCCTTGCGGTGTTCGTAGAACTCTGGGTTTCGCAGTATCGCGACCCTCCGACCACCGTAGGCCAGCGCAAACGCAGTGCTGCCATCCAGACGCTCCTTATCAGCACTTGAAACCGGGAGGACCACCGGCACCGACAGGTTAATAACCCCACCTATAAACAGAGGTCAGATGCACGGTACATATATCAACCAGACTGAGGCTTTGAAAAATCGACTGCTTTTAAAGGCCTAAAAAGGAAGAGTCCTATGACCTACGGGGCAAGATAAGAGAAAGAACTCTTAAATGTGAAAGTGGTGAGTTTCCTAAGAAAGTAAGAGGTCCAACACCTTGATTAAAGCAATATGAGCGGGAAGCTTTTAAAATACATTTTCAGGATGAAACACACACACACACACATCATAACAGAAACAGCTGTTTTCCATAAGAAAGAGCCCTGCGAGCATCCCATTTCAGCTCAATCCAAATTAAACTAGTATCAGGCCGCAACATGCACAAATCTGTCCGCTTCATAAAGATGGCAGTCTGGTACAACAAGAGTCCAAATGGGCATATTGTAAAAATCAAAACAATAACAAAAGGTGTGATGTACAAAAATCAAGTCTAATGACGCGGTTGATGTAATGCATGAACACCTAATGGCTTTCTTTTGCTGTATTCTGTCACAATTAAACTCAAGCATCTACTAGGCCCACTTTTTATCTTAATAGGTGTGTGTGTGTGTGTGTGTGTGTGTGTGTCAATGCATACCTTGAACGCAAATTTGAATACTAGGCAAGACAACACACAGCAGAGCGTTATGAGGCTGTAAAACTAAATTGACACTTTTTGGAAACTCAAGCTTGATGTGGGAAATTGCTGTAATTACCCAGTTCTATAAATGCGAGGACCGCATTATGGTTTTAAAAAGCCATTCGCACATTTGTCGTTCTTGTAATCAAAAAGGTGCCGACTTTTTATTTCAGAAGATCGGGTTTCTGAAACTGGCTTGAGAGCATGCGATCAACATCACCCAAGCCACCATTAAAACTATAATAGCTCTTTTATTTCTACCACTAATTAACATTTAAAATCCACTTGCTGAGCCTTCAGATTCCCTCACTGAAATGAAATGTTTTTTGCGATTGGTCCCCCATTCTGAGTTGTTCTCCTGATTCTACCCTGAAGTTTTGAAATATTAGTATGTTCTTGCTCACCTCCTTGAGTTGGGTATCTTCATGCCCTACCTGATGTTGGTGGCTTTTCTGTTTAACATAAATGCGCAAAATATTTCTAAATATTGTTTCTTCTCTCTGTAATCGACAATTAAAAGAAAATGATTCAGTAAATCCAAACAAGTGGAAAAGATGACGCACTCCTGAATGTAATAGTGGCCGGCAGAAAAAGTGCATTGCACTGTCGAATGTCGCCATCTAGTGGTGCATTCAGAAGACATGAAAAAGAAATCCATGCCATGAGAAGACATAAGGTCATCTGTTTACCGTCAAGCAGACAGTTGAAGTGCAGGCACTGTAGATACTCTCTCTCCCTCATGAAGCCGTTCAGAGGAGTGGCCCAGCCCTCAGCGAGCACCTGAACCCACTGCATGTCCACCTAACACACCAATACAGAACAGACATTAGCTGTTAGGATGTACGCAAGTCATGCCTTAAGTCATAATGTGTTTTTAAATCTGTATTTGAGTGGCATATGAGGAGGGGAGATACCTTAGTGATCTCCACTGCTGGAAGAGTCTCTGCATCAGCCTTTGCCAAGTCCAGCTTGTTCTCATGCACATAGAGCTCCTTGACCTCGTAGGATGCGTCCACAGGAACTATGTCCTACAAACGGTCAAAACATTATCAAACAGAGACCATTGTCATTCATATCAAAGTTCGATGAAAGGATAAGAGACACTGCTAAGTCAACTTGCAACTTTTTCTATAAGAATCAGTGTTAAAGTACAACTGTGGCCTTGTGTTAATTAAATAAGGATGTCAACGTACAGTGTATAGAAAAATATTCCATCATATAATGTGATAATGAGTAAGTTAACATGTACATAAAATTCAGTTTAAGGCCATATTTTGAATATGACGGTTAAATGCATGAAGGCATCAAAATTTCATTAATTCTATTTTTTTTTAAATAGAATTGCTGTCTTGTTGTCATCACAGAAATGCATCCAGTTAGCCATGAGTTGCCACTGCTAAATAAACTACAGTTCAAATGTCTGGAGTCAGTACGATTTTTTTTTTTTTTTTTGAAAGAAATAAATACTTTTATTCAGCAAGAAAGCATTTAATTGATCAAAAGCAACAGTAAATACATGTATAATGTTACAAAATATCTCTATTAAAAAAAAAAAAAAAAAATGCTATTCATCAAAGAATCCTGAAAAAATTAATCACTCTTTGTTTCTACAAAAATATTAGGCAGCACAACTGTTTTTAACATTGATAATAATATGAAATGTTTCTTGTGCATCAAATCAGCATATTAAAGTGATTTCTGAAGGATCACGTGACACTGAAGACTGGTGTAAAAATTAATCTTTGCCTTCACAGGAATAAATTTGGAATAAAATAAACATTTTAAAAATGAAAAATGTTACTGTTAAAATGATCTCCTTTCTGTGGATTTTGTGAATAAGGTTTATAAATGCAACTTAATTAATTAAATGAAACATGACTTCATACTAACTGTAAATTTGTAACATTCAGAATCAGAACATATCAGAATATTTCTTTTCACATAAACATACTCATTGATGTGAACACTTCTGTGCCATGTGCTGTTCTAGACATTTAGATCACAATTTCCAAATATGCTATGAAGATATACACAGCTGAGGCTCACACTGAATTCACTTTAACATGCATGAAAGGAGTGAACTTACCCTCTCCTGCAGGAGGTCCAGAAGCTGCTGGATGCACTCGTTCACACTGCAAGAATCCGTCTTCAGTACAAGTTCAGGGGCCTCTGGTTTCTCATACTCAGAATCTATTCCAGTGAAACCTGAGCACAACAGGAGTAACCCATTATATTAAAAGCCCAATTAATTCACCAGCAGAAACAGACATACTTTGAATGCACAAATTTTCATTCTATAGGACTGGAAACAGTTCAGGTCTTGGCAGCGCTGAAATGATTTGTTGTTTTCTACCACCGTATAAAGCAGCTCAGATGTGTTGTGCATGTATCAGTTAACATGTACATGAGAAAAAGACACTTCCTGCTATAAACGTCTATCATTCTATTCACAAGATGTTAGCAGCTTTCAGATTTGCATCTTTCCTGTATCACTCTTCACCTGATTTACCCTTACTTATTCTGCAGCTCCACAGCAAAATAAATTAAACCTAACAAAAACAGCAGGAAACACGGAGTCACTGAGTCACAGTCATCTCCTACCAGAAACCTGATTTCAAATAATCACCCCAATCTCTTCAGGAAACCAAAAGGGTTGTAGTGAATCACCACAGGTTTGCTAAAAATGTTTTGTGTAACCTCTCAAAGACCTTAAACTTACTCTCAAACTACTCACACAATGCTAATATCACAATTGTACTTCCCAAAATGAAATGCTACGCACACCAATAAGCCCACCATCTACAATTTTAAACATTTTGCAAAAATATAAGACCTCTTTTTCCATCTTCAGTGCCTCAAAACATTCCAAGGCCGCTGTCTTGTCTCATTTAATCATTTCACATATTTCTGCACAAATAGGTCATGCAAATTAAGAGAATGCTTTGGGTTTGTTGACACAGCACTTTAGGACTGACTGTCCTATTGACTACTGACCATTTAGAGATTACATTTGAGCCATAAAACACAGCGTAGCTACATCAAAAGAGTGAGTGGAAATAAGCATATTTGGACACATATTTTGTACAATATGTATGTCTATAAAATTGCCTTACCTCTGATTTCTCCAGCTCTAGCCCTCTTATAGAGCCCCTTCACATCTCTCTGCTCACACACATCCAGAGGAGCATCTACAAACACCTCAAAGAATGGAAGGCCAGCAGCTTCGTGGATCTTCCTTGCATTCAGACGATCCTGAGGACATGCAGCAGACAAAAAACAATTGATCAAACATTTAACCTTATAAAGCCTACTGCATCATAGTTGATACATGCATCTCGAAGGCAAGTACGTCTCCCTTCAGGCTGTGGTCCATGTGTGTGTTTTAGCTGTGAGTAAATGTGAGAATAACGTGTGAGAATAAGATGAACACTTCCTGGACTGATGCAACTGAGGTTTACTTGAATATCTTTACATGCATATTTAATATTTCAGTTTGGGTCTCAAGTATGAACTCCATATTCTCCTATATCAGACTATATGAGCCAAAAAAGACTGACTATAACAGAAAATATAAAACGCATTATATTTTTCGGAATATTATTTCATATGTCAGGTTTTACATGGTTGAGAAGTCTTATACACACACACAAAAAGTTCTGCATGTTTCTTACCCTGCTGTACGGGGAAATGAAGCTGGCGATGCACACAAGCCCAGCATCAGCAAACAGTTTTGCCACTTCTGCTATACGACGAATGTTCTCCTCGCGGTCTTCAGGGCTGAAGCCCAGGTTCTTATTGAGGCCCTGCCTGATGTTATCTCCATCCAGAGTGTAGCAGGGGATGCCATGACACACCAGATACTCCTCCAGAGCCATGCTGACTGTTGTCTTACCCGCACCAGACAAACCTGAGGATGCAGAACAAACAGGTCACGATATTTACTGAAAATTTTAGACACAGCCATGATGGAAACATCAAGTTATTCGTTTTCCACAATAACAGAAGAGGGGTTGATAGAGTACCTGTAAGCCACACCGTGCATCCTCGAAATCCTCCTCTAGTGCCGACTACCTGGCCACGCTTGTTTCTACTCACGTGATGGGCTTGATACGTCACATTGGTGGCTCTTTGCATCCCCTGCACAAATTGCAGTACACACATTTATTTAAACTGTCTCATCTCTGACAAAAGACCTCCTGTTTGATTGACGTAAGTGAAACACGTAAAGAAAGTGTTTTCGGTTAAATTTTCAGTTAAAATTTGTTTGTTGTATTGCATTCTTTATTCATGGCGTCATTGTATAATATGAATGGACATGTCTCTTGGTGTTGTTTTTAATTGTTATTATTTGTTATATATGCATATAAATGCAAAAAATGCATACTTTTAATGCCATAATACATATACCAAATTAATAAATAAATTGCAGTATCATGGTACCGTGCCCAAATAAACATATTAAAATAAACATACACACATAAACATAAATAAACATGTCATAGTCATTTTTATTGTTTATATTCAAAAATATTGCACACACCTATAAATCAAAAACACTGTTTGTACTACCATTGATATAGAAGTGGTATTAAATGATTACCACATCTATGTACCATGGTATTTACATACTCCAAAGAATACCATGGTACACGTCCTAGAAGCCATGTTAGTGTCGTAATAAATGTCCAGAAAGTGATAATATTCGTACTTGTGCTGCCTAGAAATGCTGTCTAGGTAGGCAGCACACTAGGTTTTAACTTGTCATATCTACGCATAAAATTATCTTTTTCACACATTTATCACAGCTAAGGACTTCTATTACAAGCATGATTATTCTGGATTTCGCTTATATTATCAGTTAAAAACGGGATGGGTCAGATTCAGCATATTAAGCAAAAACACCATATTCATAACAGGAGGTCTGCTACTGTAACTGTACCACATTAGTAATGCAAAACATTCCTCAATAACCAGCCGACAAAACAGTTACTCACCCAGCTCTCAGGCGCGTTACTCAGTTTCTGCTTCTTACTCGAGTTACCAGATGTTTCCATTCTGAGCCGCTGAATTCACACTTGATGGATAAACAAATAAATAGTGCGATATATATTAGAAGGAGATGTTTTAATGAAGTGCCGGGTCCACTGTGTGGGTCTCGAAGCCCAGAAGGAAGCGTAGAGGTTTACAGGCTGCGGCACAGGAAGTGATGGAGGCCCCGGTGAGTCCCGCCTCTCAAGCGGCAAGTCTCCGCCTACTAGACCATCTGATTGGTCGGAATGACTTTAAAGCCGATCGTGATTGGACAATTGAGAAGTCGCTCTTATAGCCGTGGAAACCAAAGCAAACAAGTATCAGGTCAAGGGAGGGACTTGTCGGAAGACATGCAAGGGAAGAAAATAACGCAGCCAATCAAGTTCTGTTTTATATTTTGCTTTGTATATATAAAGTCCCTTTAGGCTACACAATTTGTATGGACCCTACTGACCCAATACAAAATTAAAGAATTCATGTAGGCTGTTAATGTGTGTGTGTGTGTGTGTGTGTGTGTGTGTGTGTGTGTGTGTGTGTGTATATATATATATATATTTATTTTTTTAATAAATAAAACAAATTTTAGGTAACCATCTCTTTTACATTTTTATGGTTTTTAATATCACTGCTAGTAAATTTATGTATATTTGTGTTTAACTTAAAATTAGCTTGTATTCTTTATTCATTGTGTCACTGTTTAACTGTATATCACAATTCTAATAGTGTTTTGCAGTTACATACTTAGATCACATAGTCCTGTGATGAAGCACATAAAAACTGTCAGAAATGGCATTTGTATGAAAAAGTGGAAGAATTAATGTCACCTGCCATGTTTAGTGATTGAATTTTTATTAGAGACATGCTTCATAGTGGTACAACACAACTATATACCAAAATAAAAATAAAAAAGTTATACAATACAATGATTTACAATGTGTACACTCACTGTAAAAATCACCACCTCCACATTGATATAGGATTTATTGGCTAAATTGTATGAAGCCTATGTTGAGCATGCGGTAAGGAAGCAGTTGGCTATTGACGTGAATAGTTAAATTAGCATGAGAAGAACATTAGTCTAGTGCTTTGCCCTGCACCTTAAACACAGCGAGAAGAAACTGAACTTCCCTCGGTCCTCTGAGTGGCCAACACTCCCTGATAAGATCTGAGAAAGTTGTAAAACGAGGAACTTCCACTTTTGGACACCTGCATAGCCATCGCAGGCCTGCCCATTACTGGCTTAACCACCCCTGGCCCTTTATTATTTTGCTTTCCCTGGTTGCCATTAGAGTAATCCTGAAGTCCTTTAGGGAAAATTCTCATTGTAATTTGCACTTTCCCACACACCACCCTAGGTTGGCTATTAACAAAACTGTTTACTCCCCCTGTATAAGGTCCAGAGACCACCCCATTCCCTTGAGAACTGCGAAGTGTGGGCAGCTTCCTCATGTGTAGATACAGCTTCACAGGTTTACCATAGTACACCCAGCACTGGTTTTTGGACGGTTTTTGGGGGGTCGGCACTGGCTTAACCGTGTTTGGTACTTTATTCATTGTGGTTGTTTGTGCAGCAGAGGTGGGAAAAGGACTGGCCGCCTCATATTCCACACAGTCACCGTCTCGCTCCTCATCCTTTGGTGTAACTTCATAACCTTCTAGAAGAACAACATCCTCACCTGAGCGCTTCTGAAGCTCTGATCAACAGAGAACAATTGGGACTAAAATTCAGTGGATCTGCCATTCACAGTCATAACAAACAAGTGGAGATGTATGACACATTTACATATGTTAGAATGAAAGAATTTAGTAAAAAAATTCAGAATGGGACTTTTGTACTTACTGCGCAGATCTTTGCGGCAAATAATATTTCTACCTGTGATATAGCACACATGAATTTTAGTTTGAAAAAGCATCAGAACTACTTCTGATCAATTCATAATTTTAGCATAGGTTTAGCTTCAAAATTAAGACTAAAGGAGGTCATTGATACAGTTAAGCATAAAAATATTAATGTAAACAAGTTTTCAGAAACATACCTTCTGTATTATACGGCTGTGAGGTGAGAACAACCAGTGCAGCAAGCAGTCCAAGAGCAATGTTAACATCCATGGCTGCAAATGAAGCAAAGATGCTGTCAATGTGCCTTTTATATATTTTAAACCTGCCCTTGTGGAGCGCCACAAATTGTGAAATCACCTGAGGCATTGACTAAATTACTTTATTTGTTAGAAAAAAATACATTTTAATTATGTCTGAATATCTTTTGAGACTTAATTTGCATGTGGCTGGAGTGTTTGCTGTTCTAACAGGTGTTGGGAGTTGATTTCACCACTGAGGAGCACAGATAAATAAGTTGGTGACCTGGATCTGGAGAAGCAGGGGCACTTTTATGCGGAGGTTAGGTAACCAAATGTTTCTACACATGGTAACTCCCAGGGTGGGCTTGAAATCAAGGAGGAACTTGCAGACAATGGAGAGATTTGGGCAATGGTGTGACATGTGAAAATGCCAGAAACAGAAACAGTTGATTCAAATGAAAAATATTTACTTCAAACTCACTCTGATCATAATCGGAGAGATACATTTGGACTTGTCTGAGGCTGCAAATGACTCACTGAATATCCCTTATGGCAGAATGTGGTAGACTTGCCATGGTATGCCAGAGACCAGAAAAACAAAAGACTTAATTGCATACTGAACAACTGAATGAGTCTCATATTCCACACAGTCACTGTCACTGAGTGCAAATGGAACCAACAACTGAGTGGTTCTGACACACCAATGGAGATACCTAATGTATGTATATAACTGTGTGAATTGTGTAAATGTTATGCTTTATGCATGTCAAAGTCAGTCAAAAGTCAAAGTTTTTAGGCCTATATGTCACATATACAACAAGCAGTAGGCCCACTTATTGCCACATTTTTACAAGCACACCACTGAAAGTAATTCATTTTTAGAATAAAATGAATTATTTAATACTAATAATTAGGCATAATTAGTAAAGCATGACCTTAATGACCAAATTAACAGATTTGTCATAGTCACCCTACATGAATAACAGAAAACAAAGGTTCCAAAAGAGGGTTTTCCATCGATGCCACTGAAGAAACACTCTGAATTCCCTCAAGAAGCTTAAAGTGAACAGTTCTTAAAAGAACATTTTTTTCTTAGTGTAAAAAAACAATTGTTTAATGAAAAGGTTCTTCTTAGTACTTGGAATGCATATCTCTATATTAAAGTGAAACGTACCATTATTTGTATATATTTATAATATTTAAAACTTCTGTGGTAATTAACTGATATATAGCCTAGGTTGATACAGCAAAGATAAATGGCGAAGTCCCTAGAATAATACAACATCTCACTTGCATACAGTCGTAAAGTTTTTTTATTAGATTTTTTGATTGGTTCAGCCAACTGTCACTCAGACTTCCGCATCCAATCCTAGAGAGGGGGCGTCATCTTGTTGCCTGGCAGCAAGAGCCGCAAACAACGACACACTTTATGTGTGAATTCGCATAGTTTTAAAGCAGTTACAAAATGTAACAAATTTAGGCTTATATTCTCTCTTTTTGACCTAATGATACAAATGTATGGCTATTTTTTTAAACTTTTTTAACCAATTCACAAATTAATTTATAGATACGTAAACCATTTACAAAATTACGTCTTTAATTATTTTTTATGATTATTATTATTATTTATTAAAAGCGCGTTTTAATGATTTTGTGAGTGTCAGTGAGAGTGTGGTGGACAGAAAGGGAGGAGCCGCACTAAATAAGGGTAATGTTGAAGTTTCCAGAGGTTGATGTCAGTGTAACTGGATTCCTCCAGTCTGGAAACAACTGGGAACAAGATGGCTGAGGGTGGACTGGAAAACTGCTTTTCTAAACTCTCACAAAAGCTGGACTGAAGCCACCCAGAGAACAACATGCAAGTATAAACTATTCTTATTTTTCGAAGCGTCTCTTTTTCCAGACAAATACCTTTCTGTGATTTTTGTTGTTGTATGAAGTTTTCACTCGGATTTTCTCGCGCATTTCTATTGCATAACATCGCAAAAGTGGATTTGTAGTTTTAAAAAGCTGAAAAAATAACTATTCAATAACTTTGACTTTATGGAAATCAAATTCGAGACTCTTTGAATTAACGTTAGTGTTTTGAGTTTTGGCATCACTTTGCACATAGCCAGCTTCCCAATAACTCAGCAACTAAAGTGAAGACTTTTGTTTATGTTAGGTTACTGTAAACGACACGATGAGCTCCAGTCGCGTCCGTCCTCAAGCACCGCAGGCCCAGGCGGCATCCGCATCCTCTCCGCCTTATGAAGGGATCGAGATGGAAAAAATGCATCATGAAGAAGTGGGCCTCGGAGTGCCCGATGAGACCCCCTCTCCACCCACCTCCAGCTCCAGACAGGCATGGAGCCGGGATAACCCAGGGTTCGAGCCGGAGGAGGGGATGATGGAAGCGGACTGGCCTCCGGCGAGCCCCGGCCGGAGGTCTGTGTCCACGGCGTCCAGCAGCAGCATCAGTGCGCGGATCAACAGAGGACTGTATCCAACTCCACCAGCACAAGAACACAGCAGCTGTGGGAAGAGGATACTGGAGAAAATGAGAGGTAAAACTTTTGCTAGGATTTTTGTGGTTATGTTTCACTACACTGAAAATGTCCACACAAATATGTGACCCTGGACCACAAAACCAGCAATCATAATGGTCAAGTTTTTGAAATTGAGATTTATACATTATCTGAAATCTGAATAAATAAGCTTTCCATTGATGTATGGTTTGTTAGGATAGGACAATATTTGCAATCTGAGGGTGAAAACTATTGAGAAAATCACCTTTAATGTTGTCCAAATGAAGTCCTTAGCATTGCATATTACTAATCAAAAATTAAGTTTTGATATATTTACGGTAGGAAATTTACAAAATATCTTCATGGAACATGATCTTTACTTAATATCCTAATGATTTTTGGCATTAAAGAAAAATCAATAATTTTGACCCATACCCATGTATTGTTGGCTATTGCTACAAATATACTCGTGCTACTTATGACTGGCTTTGTGTTCCAGGGTTACATATAGTAAAACTTGTAATAGCCTTGCGAGGATGAGTTACACTTTTGATAAAGTTGCCTTTTCAGAAAGGGCCAAGATAATGTCTTAAGTGAAATGTAATAGGGGTCCTATTTATAATTTGCTTAACTAAAGCATTCCAAAAACATGTATCATGGTTTCCACAAAAATAATAGGCAGCACACAGTATTCAGCTGTGACAGTAATAAGAAATGTTTCTTGAGCAGCAAATCAGCATATTGGAATGATTGCTGAAGGATCATGTGACACTGAACACTTGAGTAATGATGCTGAAAATTCAGCTTTGCATCACAGGAATAAATAATATTTAAAAATAAATTAAAATAGAAAACAGTTATTTTTAAAAAGCAGTAATATTTCACAATATTACTGTTTTCCTTGTAACTTCTTAAGTACCTCACTATGAAATAAGGGTAAAAAAAAAAAAGTTGTATTTTTAGGGTTAATAGTTAGTCTGTATGATTTAATTATGACTTAATCTTAATTTGTAAGTGAGAAGTGTCTAATTATATAGCCAGGTAAACATTATTTTGTGAATTAATGGAAGATTTATTTCTTGATCTTTTTCAGTGCTGTGGGATACCCGTCTTTTGGGTGAGAGCAACAGTAACAGAGAGATGTATCTGAAAACTGTCCTACGAGAAATGATCACCTACATCCTCTTTCTTGTCACCCTCTGCATATGTAAGTTGAATATCGGACAGTTTCATGCTTGAATATGTTAATGCATACCTTGTTACATTAACATTTTTAATTTTTTTACATTTCCTTTCGTTACATGTTAAGAGTAATAGGCCTTAAAATATTCATCAGATTAAGAATCTGTTTAATTAGAGCATAAAATGTAATGATACTTAAAAAGTATAACATTTTTTTTTTTTTTTAATTACAGTATGAGTTGCCATTCAGCATAGATAATGCATACATTTATGCATTTCAGACTTTTCAGATTTTTAAACAACTTACATTGCATATACAGTATACAGTACATTTTATCAGTTAATGCATCCTTTGGGAATTGAACTCATGACATTGGCTTGTACCATGCTTTACAGCTTGAGCTACATGAACACAAATAAATGCATCCATATTAAAAGTGCACAATATTTTATACAGTGAAACTTTTAGGAGCATCTAACTGCTCTCCAATATGCTCTACCATCTACAGAAACAGAACATGTTATTCTGTTTAAAACACATTATTGATATTTGTTTTAGTAACCTACGGAATGGTGAGCACCAACATGTACTACTACACCAAAGTCATGTCCCAACTCTTCTTGGATACACCGCTGGCAAGCGGAGAACCAACGACCTTCAAGACTCTTTCAACAATGGAGGACTTCTGGAAAGTAATTATTCCACTGACTTTAATGCTTTTTTACAGTATGAAAATGCATATTAGTTCCAATTGCATCACAGATGTTAATGAAAACATTATCTGTAGTTCACAGAAGGCCCTTTTCTTAATGGCATGTACTGGGAGTTCTGGTACAACAACAAGAGCCTCCCAGAAAACCAGAGTCTGATCTACTACGAAAACCTCCTGTTGGGCGTCCCACGTCTCCGGCAACTCAAAGTACGCAATGAGTCCTGTTCTGTCCATGAGGACCTGCGGGATGAGGTTTACGACTGCTACAGTGTCTATTCTCCTGCCAATGAGGACAAGTCACCATTCGGACCGAAGAATGGGACAGCGTATGTAAAAATACACATATATTTTTAATAATACAATAATGACTGATCTTTGGTCTTAAACAGGTTTGTCTACCCGTTTATTTGTCAGGTGGAGGTACTCAGAGGAGAGCAGGCTGGGTGAGAGCAGCTACTGGGGTCAAGTGTCGACGTATGGTGGTGGAGGATATTACCAGGACCTGTCACGCACTCGAGAGAAGTCAGCCAATCAGCTGCAGGAGTTAAAAAACAACCTCTGGTTGGACCGTGGCACCAGAGCAGTGTTCCTGGACTTCTCCATCTACAATGGCAACGTTAACCTGTTTTGTATTGTCAGGTAATGAACTGAAGTTGTGTTACTATAAAAATGATTAAACCAAGAATACCAAGTATTACATTTTTGCTATTTATTCTGCCCAAGCCTTTAACATACAGACTCCATTTAAACCATCAAGCTTTTTTTGTAAACCTTTTATACTTGTACTTTAAAAAAATATTTTTATGATTAAAGTTTGAAAATCATCCATTAATAGTTAAGGTTTCATGATGGATTGAGTACTGAATTGTGATTGTTTTCTTGTTTGCATTTGTTTAACGTTAATATATCATTTAAATTACTATTTAAATGAAAATTAACATGCAAATAACTACATTTTTAATAGGTATTTTATATAATAAATAGTGCTGTCAAACAATTAATCGTGATTAATCGCATCCAAAATAAAAGTTTTTGTTTACATAATATATGTGTGTGTACTGTGTATATTTATTAAGTATATATATAAATACACACACATGTATATATTTAAGAAAAATATGTTGTTTATATATTAAATATATTTATATATAATATAAATTTATGCATGTAAATAAGTAATACATGTAAATATTTTCAAATCATACTGTATGTGTATGTATTTACATATACATAATAAATATACACAGTACACAAACATATTATGTAAACAAAAACTTTTACTTTGGATGTGATTAATCGCGATTAATCATTTGACAGCACTAATAATAAAATATAGCCTAGCGTAGGTTTAACATTCTTCCACTTTTAACATACAGACTCCATTTAATACTTATAAACTACTTTTTTTTTTTTTTTTAAGAAATTTAAGTTTTAAGAAAAATTTTTAGGATTTAAGTTTAGCATTTGCGATGGTGTAATTTGCCTACCAAGTGAACGTCGCTTTATTGTTCTTCCCAAAGAGGCACAAAATCACTTTCACGGACTTTTACATTAACTGTTCCCTCCTAATGACCTGCTCAACTCAATCCCAGCAGCTGAGTCCTTAGCCATCTTCAATAATCGGCTAAAAACACATCTCTTCCATCTTTATTTGACCCTCTAACTCTAGCACTCTCTATTCTAATTCTGTTAGACAAACAAACTTGTCCCTTGCAGACTTGCACTCTATTCATTTACTGCTTTTCTAGTCTTTTTATATTCTATCTGTTTTCTTTTCATTTATTGTACAGTTAACAAAAGCAAAAAAGGGCTCTAACACTAGCTTGCTCTATACTTTTTCTATTCTGTTTTCTTTTTATTTATTATATAATTTAAAAAAAAATCCCTTGCTACTTGTACTGCATTAGGCCAAATGAGACTTGTTATAGCACTTGCATATCGTTGCTCTTTTGATGATTTTGATTGCTTCCGTTGTCCTCATTTGTTAATACTAAATATTAGTGGCTCATACTATTTTATAGCATGAGCCACTATTCAATTCAATTCTGTATATTATTATTTTTAAGGAATTATGTAGTTGTTTAATTGTATACACTTAATAAATATCCTAATCAACTCCTAACCCTAAACATACACGTTGGTAACCCTCTTGAAATATTTAACCTAATTTATTTCAATATATTCTGGTTTTAAATTCAGTTTTCTTGGAAAGAAAGACTTTCTGAAAGACTTTGTAAAGAAAGAAGTGTCTGTGAGAGACTTCAGTTCATTAGCCGCAGTGCTTCACGTCTGATGTGTGACACACTTAAAGTGCAGTAAACGGTAAAACAGTTGCGTACAAATTAGTGTGATTATTAGTACTTTAATAAATGTAAAATAATTAAAATACAAATACTAATTTACAACATCCAGCAGCACAATGAACTGTTTTGCACAGCTAAAAAGGCTTAATGGAGATTGCTGACTCCCCCACAAACAGTTCACGCTAGCTCTTACATTAAAAATAAGATGGAAAGATAAAAAATGAGTAGTTTCCATGGATCTAGCCTTTGCATCTGTTTGTTTGATGTTTGAATCAGGTCTCCTCTGTTGGAGTAGATAGCGCTGTCCCAAAAAATAGGGTCCTATGCAGTCCTAGAACTGCAGCCTCCGGTATAGAAGGAACATTGGGTTGTTTTTGTTCAGACCAATGTGAAAATCGACCCATGTTTTTAACCTGCAAACACGCAGAGCTGTAAATGTGAACTGGTGGATCGATAAAAAGATAATTCATTATAAAAATCTAAACAGTAAAACGTGTTTGTATGTTATTTAATTAATATAATATTTTATTGATAATAATTGTTTAAATTAATATAATATTTAATACTTTTGACTTAAAAAATGGTTTAAAGGCTGAAATGTGAAGTGTATCATTTTATAAAACTTTTTTTTTTTTTGTGAAAACATCTATCTGAACTGTAAATCATGCTTTTTGCAGTCATTTTCCAGTTTAATAGTTTAATAGACATTGCCCTACCCTGCTCATATGGTATTCATTTTATTTGTGCAGGTCTTAAAAAAGTCTTAAATTTGAGCTTAAAAATCCTGCAGCAACCCTGTTTATGCATGTCATGTGTAGGGATTCGTAAATGTTAAATTGTTATTTTACGCAATAAAATATAGCATAGCTTTAGCATCCATGCTTTATTCTTCTTGACTCGATATACAATGTTTCCTCAAAGATCTGCCACTGACTGCTTTGCTTTAGGTTACTGGTGGAGTTTCCAGCCACGGGGGGCGCTGTGACCTCCTGGCAGTTCCAGACGGTGCGTCTTATCCGGTACGTGTCCAGCTGGGACTACTTTGTGGGGATGTGTGAAGTGGCCTTCTGCCTCTTTGTGCTGTATTACCTGGTGGAGGAAGTTCTAGAGATCCGCCTGCATCGTTTGCGTTACTTCAAGAGCCTGTGGAACTGCTTGGATGTTCTCATTGTCGCAGTAGGTCAAAGTGCATAATGATAGATTTTGAGACACGGCTTACTCCAGCCAATGTCATTTGTGCTACTGACTATGACACTTTCGGTCTTTGTTCTTCTTGTTCATCACTGTCACAGCTCAGCGTTCCAGCCATCATTATGAACATCTGCAGAACGTCAGCGGTCAGTCATAGACTTCACTTCCTGCTGGAGAACCACAGCACATACCCCAACTTTGAGCCGCTTGCTCGCCTTCAGGTTCACTTCAACAACCTGGCTGCCATCATTGTCTTCCTCTCATGGGTGAAGGTGAGGTCTCGTCTCAATATTTGACTTGCAAAAACTATTTTTTGTTGTTGTTTGTTTCATCAAAATACAGCCATCTTGCTTTTCCCACAGCTTTTTAAGTTTATTAATTTCAACAAGACCATGAATCAGCTGTCCACCACCATGTCACGCTGTGCCAAGGACCTGATGGGCTTCGCTATCATGTTTTCCATTGTGTTCCTGGCCTACGCTCAGCTGGCGTATTTAGTGTTTGGAACTCAAGTCAATGACTTCAGCACCTTCCAGGCCTGCATGTGAGTTTTGGAGGCATCTAAATAACCAAATATGTACTTAGAATATAGTATTATATAAATAATAATATGCAAAGATACACGAAAACATGACAATAATTAGTTGTTAGCTATTTAGAAAAATTTTATGCGAGATTGAAATCATCATGCATACATTCTAAATGCATGCTATATATCTTATTGTTTATGATTCATCCTTGTATGTTTAATTTTTACATTTTCTAACTTTTACCTTTTTTACTTTTAAATTTTACAATTATTATTTTTTTTGTTTAAATAAAATGTAATTTAATTAGTCCCTGCCTTACGTTTTTTTTTATTTATTTATTTTTATTCAGATGTACGTTAAAAACAAAGAAGAACAGATTTGTCGCTGCTTGCTTTCGCTACTGCTGTTTTACCACAACTTTAAATGAGCAAATCATAAAAAGTGTCACTTTTCTTTTTATAATATACTTTTTACTTACTTTTTATTTCTGAAAGAATATTTGTTTTCAGTTATTCATTTAATTATAACTCAATACATTTAGTTAGTACTTTTAAAGGGATAGTCCACCCAAAATGAAAATTCTGTCATTATTTACTCACCATCAAGCTTTTAATACGGAAAGAAAATGCAATGGAAGTCAATGGGATATCTTTTGTGTTCAACAGAAGAAAGAAACTCATACAGGTTTAGAACAGCTTGTAAATTATGAGAGAATTTACATTTTTGGGTGAACTGTCCCTTTAAGACATTTTGGTTTTTAAATATTTTCATACTTTATGAATATTATTAATATTGGTGGTTTCTGTTGCTCACAGTTTCACACAGTTCCGGATCATTCTGGGAGATTTTGACTTCTCAGAAATCGAGGAGGCCGACAGCGTGTTGGGGCCGATTTACTTCACCACCTTTGTGTTCTTCATCTTCATGATTCTACTGGTAAACACAACAAGAGGAACATGACATAAATCAATAAATCAATCTTAAATTTAAAAATGCTAATGTTTTACTGGGCCTTTTGTTTTGTTCAGAATATGTTCTTGGCCATCATCAATGACACTTACTCTGAGGTGAAAGCTGACATGGCCCAGCAGAGGTCGGAGATGGAGATCACAGACCTCATTAAGAAGGGCTACAACAGAGCGATGGTCAAACTCAAGCTGAAGAAGACCTCCATCAATGACATCCCAGACAGTTTACACCAGGCTGCAGGCAAACTCAGCTTTGATGAGCTCCGGCAGGACCTCAGAGGGTGAGAAACATTTACCCCCACTGTATGATACAAATGAAACCCTTGCAACTATCAGTGTGAACCGTTTTATATGCATTTGTACACAGAAAGGGCCATTCGGATGCTGAGATTGAAGCCATTTTTGCTAAGTATGACCTTGACGGAGATCAGGAACTGACCGAACACGAGCACCAGCAAATGAGAGATGACCTGGAGAAGGAGAGAGTGAGTGAAAAACTAATGCTGCAGGATGTCGCATAAATGGTTTTGTTTTTTCATTTGGCAGACACTTTTATCCAAAGCAATTTAGATTGCATTCAAAGTTTTCTTTGCGAATTGTACCCATGACCTTCAGAGCTATAAAACAAAATCAAGAACACAGTTAAAACATGTCAAATAAAGGAGCAAATTGCTAAATTACACTGGAACGGATGCTTAGTATCTCTTCAACACTCGCCAGGAGGACTTGGATCTGGAGCACAGTTCGCTGCCCAGGCCAGTGAGTGGGCGGAGCTTCTCGCGCAGCCAGGACGACTCCGAGGAGGACGATGATGAGGACAGTGGACACAGCTCTCGTCGCCGTGGCAGCAGCTCAGGGGGTGTATCATACGAGGAGTTCCAAGTGTAAACATCGCCATTCACTTAAAATCTTTTAGCTAGGATTACATTTTCACAATATATTGAATGTTACAGCTCTAAATAAAAAGTTTTTTTGTATTTTTTGTGGCCCATCAGGCTTGTGCGTCGAGTGGACCGCATGGAGCACTCCATCGGCAGCATCGTGTCTAAGATTGACGCCGTTATCGTGAAGTTAGAGGCCATGGAGAGAGCCAAGATGAAGAGGAGAGATGTGCTTGGACGGATCCTGGATGGAGTCATGGAGGTGATGATAAAAAAGTTTATATATTTATTAATACATTATACACACCAGTCAAAAGTTTTGAATAATTAAAATTAATCAATGTTTTTGAAAGAAGTCACTTATGCTCACCAGGCTGCATTTATTCGATTAGCAATAGAGTAAAAAAGTAGTATTGTGAAATGATTACAATGTAAAATAACTATTTTCTATTTTAATTTATTTAAAATGTAGTTTATTCCCAAGATTTTAGAGCATCATTACTCCATATATACAATATATTACTGTCAAGTTGCATTTTTGCTTTTTGACAAATTATTTGTCAGGACATGGAGATAACTTGTGTCGGGACTGTGCTTATGATTCCCCAAAAATGCTTTCAAGACAGTAGGTTTTGGGACACAGCTTTAGTCATTTTTATGTTTAATTGTGGATTAGACCAAAATATCGTAGCATACATTAAGAAATAGAATTTGATTCTCTCAGGACGAGAGGATGGGCCAAGATCCAGAGCTGCACCGAGAGCAAATGGACAGGCTGGTGAGAGAAGAACTGGAGCGCTGGGAGTCTGATGACACCATGTCACAGGTGAGCCACCATCAGGCCACTCCCATCATCCCATCTGCTCAGCTCCGCCCCCGCAGTTCCTGCTCACCATCCTCGCTGTCCAACGAGGGCCCAGATGCTGCGACCAGTGGGGCCGCCCACATGTGAAGAGTTTTGATTGTAAAAACATTCCTACAGATCATGAAGTCCACAATTTGTTCTCCAGTGCCACGTCTGGTGCAGTGCACTGGGCAAAATTTACTAAAACAGTATTAAAGGTCCGCCCCAAAGCCACAGCAGCAGAGTTAAATAGTCCTGCAAAAAGCTATTTATTTGGGTTTCTTTATATTAAAGTTAATTGGGGCTTTAAGATAATTATTATTTTTTTTTTTTATGTGACAAGGAAGTTCTAAAACACGGTTTCATAATTACTTAATAAAGATACATTTTTGAGGATATGCTAATGAAACAAATTAGATTTTAGGGTCAGTCAGTGGCAGCATAGCTTTGATTTGCCTGTATTTAACATGTGTTAACCAGGTACATTTAAATGTATTTTGAAATTGAGGTACATTTAGCTTTTTCCAGTAAATTTAGCTATGATTACTTCTATTTAGTATATTATTTCCCATCAAGCTATAACTAATTTACAGTATGCATTGATCCCAAAATTTCTCTTAAACCATTTTCATGGCATAAGCAATGGCATCTAAGCAAAAAAAATAAAAATTAATATATCTACTGTATGTGAACCTTATAGTCACTAAAAATCATCATGTCACCATTTGGTTAGAAGTCATTGTAAAAATGGCTTGGAAAAGTATCATAATATCATAAGTATATTTTATATCACATTTTTTGTACTGTATCCTGTTATAGTTGAATGCACTGCTTACAGTGTGGTTGAAATGCAGTATATATTAGATATGCATTATGCTTTCACTAACCTACAGTATTAAAGTCCATTTTCATCAGTAATGAAGAAACCAGATGGAAAGCTTACAGTAATGAATATAATGAAGGAAATAATGTTCAACAAGGATCAGTATCTTTATATATATATATATATATATATATAAATATATGATGGAATGGAAGAAATGTATGAAAATAGCTATTCATACACAAAACAATATACCTTATAATGCATCTCTCACATGAAAAGTTAACATTCATAATTTTCAAACAATGAAAGTGGTCACACAATGCTTTTTATATAAACTATGTATTGGTAATGAGCTTTGGTGCAATTTTCCCTCGGTTTTTTGGTTTGCTTTACATAATTTGCAGTTCAGTGTGGCATGTTTTGTTAAACATATATACTTAAATTTATTTTGAATAATTCTGATTCTTAAATCATTTTGATACTTTTTGCATTTTTAAACAAACTTCGATTTGGAGTGCATCTGATTTCATGGGAAACCCATGTGTATTTTTCTTAAGGTAGGATTTACAGAGCTTTTCATGATTCCCTAAATGTAAAGTGTATAGTTTCTGCACAACTAGCATCAACAAACTGAAAAATAATTATAAATATATGGTCAAACTGGTAGTCACTTGTGCCAAATGTGGCAGATGTCTTAAGTTGGGTCGCTCAAACAAATCAGTGTTTGGTGTTGCTAAAGAAGCAGAAATTACACACTTCTTCCGAAAGCTTAATAAAAATGTCAATGTGTTTT
Organism: Onychostoma macrolepis; assembly: GCF_012432095.1. NCBI lineage: Eukaryota > Metazoa > Chordata > Actinopteri > Cypriniformes > Cyprinidae > Onychostoma > Onychostoma macrolepis. Next base: position 14,408,675 of record NC_081155.1, read on the forward strand.
GTTTTTTTTTTGTGCAATTTCCTCTGTAACACTTTATGGTACCTCTATAGTTGGCAGATTCTTTTACAGTTTAATATGACAGTCATTCAAAATAAAATCCATTCAGACTCATCATGTGCTCATTATTTGGCTTGATCCCAGTCATAATGCCCTCTAACAAAGCTACTGTAAGATCCATACAATAGGGATATTGTGTAGTTATCAGCAGTCACAAAGTTTATTAGCTTTTATCTGTGGTTTTAGCACAGCAAACAGTGTTTTCAGTTCTCTCGTTGGCTGTGGATTAGGCCACATTAAGACCAGTTACACGGATTATGAAGGAGCGAGTCGTACCAGGCCTGTGACTGAGGGAACAATGAAAGAGAGGTGACAAAATATTTACATTTAACTTGATTAATAAATCATTTCAGTAAAGGTAACATAATATAACCTTATGAAACACTCTCATTTAGGATCTCTTATTTTTTACTATAATGTTACGATGTAATAGTACACTAACAAGTCAACATGAAACATTAACAGCCCATTTTTTTCTTCTAATGTGATACCTTTGCACAGAATAAGAAAAAAAAAATGTAGGGACACATTGATTACCAGAAAAATAATGTGAACTGATTAACTACTCACAGTAAGACCAGTAATGTGTATTTGTAAAGTAAATAGCGCCAATATTAATATGACTTTTACAGTCTTGAATTTGGGATAAAATCAGTATTGAAAGAAAGCACAACTATTCCATCTACATTCATCCTTACTGTAAAGGACAAAATGATACTGTAAGACAGCAGAATTGAGTGTGCTAATGTGCGATGATTCATAAAGCTAACATTAATCAGAACATTTACGAGAGCTTAGGAATGAATCTGAGCTTGATGTAAGCGATGATGAGAAAAATCAAAGTCATGACTGTAAGTGCTATGTGGTTGTGCCATAAACACCAGGATGAGTAATCGATTCCTTGGAATGTCAGATGCTGTTCTCCTGTGCACCTGTAAAATATAATGTAGTAGAAGATTACACGAAAAAATCTATTGTATATATACACACTACCATCATACTGACACCAAAACATTTGAATGAAATTAAACTAATTATGCTCTTAAACTAATTAGTAGGGTTGCAAAGGGGTGGGAAATGTCCGGTAATATTCCTGAAACTTTCCAAAAATTCCCGGGAAGATTCCAAAAAATCCTAGAAATTTTCCAAAAATTCTGGAATGTTTCCAAAATTTACCACCTTTTTGTAACTCTACTAATTAGTAAGATAAAGTGGCATAGTTAGGTGGCACTACTTCCACGCCAACCCTACACAATTATAAATATTTCTAAGTGCAAAACCAAACTTATTAGAAGACTGGTAGTTCATATATCACCATATATACATATATTTTTACATACATGAAGATGTCAGCAGCAGGGCTGCTCATCACGGCAGAGACATTCCCACAAAACTTCAGCCCCACAAACTCATTTATCTCCAACGCCTGTATAGATCATTTGACATTCCTCAACATTAAAATATTATCTCCACAGAAAGTCTTTTAGTCACTCAGATGTAGAGACCGAAGCGGAATACCTCGAGTCCATAGCGAGGGATGCTGAGGTACTTCAGCCAGGACAGCCAGTCCATGATGCTCTTCAGGTTAACCAGCAGACCAGAGAAGATCTGGACACACATGCAATTCAAGTTAGAAGAACAGGCCTTCTCTGCAGTAGAAAGACTTGTTCTGAAGCATGTGAACGTGTGAACTTGCCATCATGAAGATGAAGCTGATGGTCATGAAGATGTTGGCCACGGCCACCACCGATTGGTCGGCTGAGATGGCCATGGTCATGGATGCAGCCGCGCAAGAAACCAGAATCACTGTCAACATGAAGATGAAGAACGCTGCCACTGTGGGTTTTAACCCTGCAAAACAAAGATTTCAACATCTTAGAACACTGCAAACATGCATGCAAAGACACATTAAATTAAAACTGTAAATTAATGTTTACAGAAAACTGGTGGATCTTGCAATTGAAGTAAGCGATTAAGAAATTATGCACTGTTTCTTTAAGGTATAATCACTTACAACATACCAATCATGAAATAAACAACACAGGTGAAGAGTATGGTGGGGACTGTGCGCTGAGTGATGATGTCAGACAGGATCTTAGACAGGAAGTAGACAGACACTCTGTAGTATCCACTTGTGTATTCATGACTGCAAAAAAGAGTAAATAAATAACATGCTAATTTACACTGCAGAGTGCATATAAAAAAAAAAGGTGTTCACACAGAATGAATCACAGAGATCAAGTAGAGAAATAATGCAAAAATAATGTTAGAAACGTTAAATTATGTATATGATTTTAAAATGTATTTCAAATATAATTATATTTTCATTTATTTGAATTATATTTTTCATTTTTAAATTGTATATTTATTATATATTGTAATACAAATTTTAATTATAATAAAATAAATGATAAAATAATTAAAATAGCAATAATAATAAAAAAAAAAAACATACTCTCTAATGGCATATTTAAAAACAAGTTTAAGGCTGAACTAAATGTAGATGCAGAACCAAAACTGCATCAAAGCAGCTTTTTGATATTAGGGACTGAGCCAGTTTTTTATGCAGCACTGCATTATTACAGATAATTTAGAGACCCCAGGATATGCAAAAACGGAAATAAAATCACTCGCAATAACTTCTCAGTTTCTCATTATGCATGTGTGGTTATTTGCTTGAAAATATACAGTACCCCAGCATCTGACACTCCGTAGCAGCAAATAAAATATTTCTCGAGCCTTTCTAAATGTCAAACAGGTGTTGAAGCACTTACATAAACAGTTTGCGCTCGGTGATGAAGAGCTCGGCAGCCGAGAGTGTGCTGAAACACTGATTCGTTGTGATGAAGAACAAAACACCAAACCTGAAAAGAAAATGGTGACATTTGCATTTAACAGTATAATAGTATTTATGTACAAAGTATGTAATTTTTTTTTTTTGCATTTTTTAAGATAATATCATAGGTTTTACGCCAAGTACAGGATATATAGAAATAGTACAGGATTTGTGTACTTTGTCCAGAATAATGTGAAGCTTTATGCACAGACACACACATACACAGCTTTCATAAAGGCATTAAAATAAAGTTACTCAATTCCATTTACTTAATGATTAGCTCACCTGTTTTGTATGCCACTCTGGTCATCTTTGACTCCATAGAAGATTGCACCAACAATGGCAGCCATGAGGGTCGTGACAGCCAGCTGCCAAAAATAAAGATCATAATTCAAGCAGTGTGCTTTAAAACTGGTAATAAATGATTTCAATGTAATTGACACGTGAACATGCTTTCATTAAGATATTATTTTGAAGGTAAATATAGAAATACGCCAAGAAAATGCATAGGAAATAACTACTAGCAAATCAAATAAACCAGTTACACAAATTGAACATCTTGGCATCCACACATAAACGGCTGAGTGTGATCATTTATTCAATAAAGGTAATAGGCAGATGGAGTGACAGTCAGCGAGTTTGACAATAATCTCTTGACAGCTTATGAGTTTCTGAGCTGTGTGAAAGTCGTTCCCAGGGTAAAAGGCTAAGCAAATACAGCAGAGCTGTGGATGGTAAACCACTCTTCACCCCGATGTCGAGGCGTCAGCACTAAACTAACCACCATTCTGTTATTTCTCCACACATTGCATGGCCAGAAATCATATCACTTCAGATCTACGAGGCGGGGAGATCCAGATCACAACAGTCACCAAATCCGCTTAGCTTCGACTTCGAGAAATTAGTCGAAAGCCTCTAGGAGCAATCAGCTGTTAATAATTTGTAAATCGAGGACTCCTCTGATGGTATTTGGTGGTTAATGAGCATCTAAGTCTCCAGAAAGTCTCTTTTGAGGAAATTCTGGTGGTTGGGAGAGAGGGAATAAATCTAAACCATTGGGCAATAAATCTTTGTTTAGTGCAATCTGTCCCTACATTCCTTAAGCTGAATGCTTGAATCTCATGAAAACATGAGCTGGTTACATTACAAAAGAAGTAATTATGGTCAAACTTTATTTTAAGGTCCAGTTCTCACTATTAACAAACCATTAACTATGACTTGCCTCAATTAACTCCTAATTTGCTGCTTATTTATAGTTATTAAGGTAGTGGTCAAGTTTAGGTATTGGGTAGGATTAGGGATATAGAATATGGTTATGCACAATATGTGCTTTATAGATACTAATAAACAGCCAATATTTAAATAATTGGCATGCTAATAAGCAACTAGTTAATAGTGAGAATTGGCAACATACTAAAGTGTTACCGGAATTATGTTTTTCATTAAAAAGATGAAGTCTATATTAGAACCATTAGATTTAGATGATTTCACATTGTAACATTATTTTCATAATGATTTAATTTTGTTACCGTCACTCTCAATTTCCATACTATAATTGTCAGTACTGCAATACAGGAATAAGATAAAAAATACTGGCAAGCATAATTGTATTGCACTACAAAGCAGAACAAAATAGAAGGCAGTACAATATATACCATAAATATTTTAACATTTTTCTGGCATTACAATAATAGGAATTGAGAGGAAAATACAAATACAGAAACTAATGGACCTAATAACAGGCTTTATTTTCTTTATGCAAAATATAATTTCATATTATACTAAAAAATCATTTCTATTTTGATTTTGGAGTGATATAGAAATGGTATAAAATTAGAAATTATATTTAAATTATAAATCTAAACTATTTACATTTTGATGTATTTTGAAATACATCATTCTTTTGGTTTTGGGGTGCATTTATATATTTTGGGGTCACATTGTTTTAAAAGAATAAAATAAGAAATTCATTTCTATTTTTAGAATTTTTATATGTATATATAATGCTTGTAAATAAAAATGTAAACAGTTTGGAGGAAGGTCAGACAGACAGATCGTAGCCATATAAACAGTGGTACTGTACCTGTGCTACTGAAGTCTGTGGGTTCAGCATTAGATTCCAGAAGGTTCTCCACAACACCCAGTGGAGCTGGTGGAAGAACGAGCTGTTGTAGGTGATGGTGTGACACTTGGCTCTGATGTTGTTGTCTTTGGCCCGGGTGATGCGCTCTAGCTCAGCTTTGATGCTCTGTGCATAACTGCAGCTTTTGTACTTCTCCACCAGCTGATCCTCAATAGACTGCTGGCTGACGGCAGCCACTTCAAACTCTAAATCTGCCAACAGTATTACACATAATGTGTAAGTTCATATAAGTGATACACAATTCATAATCTACACTGCTGAAGACAAATTGTTGACAACACTAATAATATATGAACCCAACAGCTTTTATCTTTTTTCTAAAAGTTTTGTAAATGCCTTTTAACTAGAAGCAAGACGTGTTATTGGCATTTGTTGGCATGTTTTGCATTACATATCTGATGAGGAAATCACTAAACAAGCGAATCTGGTTCCTCAAAATCCATTTAAATAGAAATGTAACCAAGTACCTCCATTATTCTGAATCTTTGTAATGTTGACAGCTGCAGAGCTGCCATTAATGATGTCCAAGAAGAAATCAGCTGGGTTATTATGAGCTTCACAAGCATATCCTACAATATCATATGAAGAAACACCATTAAGATAAGAAATATTAGTATTTAAAATATTGTATTTCTGTACAACATTCACATCTTTTGACACCTGACAGGTCAGCTCTTTGAACTACTAATATTTTAAACAGATTAGAAACTTTTAGAGATTTTAGTCATTGTATCTGTAAATTATTCTACCAATGTTGGCAAAGTAGTCTAGAGCATCTTGAGCGGGTCCGTGATAAACTTGTTTGCCGTTGGCCAGCAGGGTGAGGCTGTCGAAGAGCTGGTAAATGGAGTATCGCGGCTGATGAATAGACATGATGATGGTGCGTCCCTGACCAGCCATTCTGAAAACAAACAGACACAGGGTTGAGAGGTTAAAACAACATTACTTTTTTTTTTTTAGTTCTTTCAAACGATTCATCTTGATTAATCGCATCCAAAATAACAGTTTTTGTTTACATAATATGTGTGTATACTGTGTATATTTATTATGTATATATAAATACAAACACATGCATGTATATATTTAAGAAAAATATTTTGTTTATATATTAAATATATTTATATATAATATAAAATATAAGAATATAAAATGTATATAAAAGTACATATTTTCAAAATATATACTGTATATGTGTGTATTTATATATACATAACAAATATACACAGTACACATACGTATATTATGTGAACAAAAACTTATTTTTGGATGCAATTAATCGCTTGACAGCACTACTTTTTTTAAGGAAATTAACTTAGGAAATTAATATTTAATTATAATTAATTTCGGTAACACTTTATTTGAAGGTGTCCTTGTTACACGTTACATGTACTTACTATTAAAATAACAATCAATTATGCATAATTACATGCAAGTAACCCAAAAAAAACCCTGATCCTAACCATACAGTAAGTGCATGTTGTTAATTAATAGTACTCAGTTCTTAAAGCTGCAGTCCGTAACTTTTTTTTGGGTTAAAAATGATCCGAAATCAATATTTGAGCAAGTACATAACCAGCCAGTGTTCAAAACTATCGCCTTACTTTAGCCCGATTCACAACGGTTAGCTTATAATAATGTTTTCTAATTTGAGTGGTACGGGTAGGTTTTCGCGGGAAATTCGAGCATGGCACTGCGTCATTACGTCACGTCTGTAAACATAAAGAAGTTGTCCCGGCTACTAGTGAGGATCCTGCAGGTGACGGAACATTTATAGCCTTTTCTCACAGCAGCTGGAATAAATAAATGTATCATTTTGATGGCGGATTGTAATCCAGAAAGGATTATGTGTTTATGAAACTAAATTATATTCCATTCTGATTACAGATAGCCTGGGATTACACAAGATTTGCATTTTAAAGAAAACCAGTTCGAAGGGAGCATAGTTTGCTTTTTGGGTTAAAAGAATTTCTTAATATGAAATTCAAACGGTATGACAATTAAGATATTATGCTGTACAGAAATTGAAATCTACACGCTAATACACACTATATTAAGTCACGCAATGCTGATTTAATATTGTTAATATGAATAATTTGAGAATAAAGTATAACAATAATAATAATTTGCACGGTTTGATGTGATATGAGCTAACCGATCTTTAGATTAAATCACCATTGGTAGCGCGATTTATGGTAATGATTTTTTCCTCAGTTGGTCAGAACAAACGTGGCAGACTTGTTACTTGTTCAGATGGCAATATACGGTGAAAATGTTTATTTGGGTCATATATTCCAAGACTTTGGCTAGAATCTGTGATTGTGAAGTACAGTAAACATCCACACGTGACAGACAGCTACACATTCACCTCAAAACATTAGATTCATCCGTGCTGAAGCCGTGCCGGAGTACAGCCCACGCAAGCAAGATAATTCTGCAAGTAACTGCAATTCCAGGTTTTCAAGCAGAGATGGCGACAAAGAGGCAAAATTTACGGACTGCAGCTTTAAATGTTTAATTACACTAGAACACCCTAAAATAAAGTGTAACCTTAATTTAAAATAAACGCTGTTCTTTTGGACTTTCTATTCTTCATAGAATCCTGAAAATAAATGCATCATGGTTTTCAGAAAAATATTAAGCATCTCAGCTGATCATTAATAATATCAGCATATTAGACTGATTTCTGAAGGATCATGTGATACTGAAAACTGGAGTAATGATGCTGAAAATTCAGCTTTGCATCACTGGAATAAATTACATCTTAAATATTTTAAAATAGGAAATTTTAATACATTTTTTTAAATTGTAATGAAGTTTTTACTGTATTTGGGATCAAATAAAGCCTTGGTGAGCAAAATATAGTTTTTTCTAAAACATTATTTATATATGGATAGATTGGATGGATGGATGGATATCGAACTGACCCCAAACTTTTGAATGGTACTTTATATGATAACTTGCATATCTCAGAAATGGATACTGAAAACTGAAGCTCAAACAGTGGCTGCTTCATTTTACAAATTAATTTTTTTACAATGTCTGTATATGAATATACAGACCTCTTCAGCAGCAGGAGCACAGAATAAGCCGTACTAGCGTCCAGACCGGTGGTGGGCTCGTCCAAAAACAGCACAGAGGGGTCTATGATCAGCTCCATCCCAATGCTGGTCCTCTTCCTCTCGCCACCTGAGATACCTCGGATCAGCTGCGTGCCCACCTGTACAGACATACACTTATGGTTTATATCCTTTATAATGGGATACTAGTCAGGTTCTGTGGAATATTGACATGAAATGTCAAGCAGTTTCTTACATGCTATAATTCATTCCAAAAAGATGAATAAAAATGGTGAATAACATGAAGACCAACTACAGAATTTATATATACACTACTAAATATATTATATATACTATTTCACCTTTGCATCAGCGACTTTGTTGAGGCCCAGCTCTGAGATGAGATGGGTCACTCTCGCCTCTTTCTCTCTTGGACTGATTTGGGAGGACACACGTAGCGCGGCTGAGAAACAGAGGTTCTCTCTCACTGTCAGAGTCCCCATCACTATGTCATCCTTAACACATAACCATAAATGTTGTAGATAATGTATTGATATGGTCAGCAAGAAAACTTAATTCAGAATCCCAATATACTGTCCTACACCTTATAAGCATATAAGCATCAAAAACCTTTTAAGATCTCACATCTCAATACAGTGATCATGCATTGTACCTGGACAACATAACCAGAAAGGCATTTGAAATTAGGCGGCTGTAGGGCTCCATTGATGAGAACTTCACCAGAAAGACCTGCAGGATCCTTCCGGGCTGCGAGTACATCCAAAAAACTGAAAGAGAGAGAGAGAGAGAGAGAGAGAGAGAGAGAAGAGGACTCCATTTGAGGATGATAGTAATGTTTCATTAGCATTCATCTAATTGATTCCGCATTACTGTCAGAAGATAAATGTCAGGAGAGATACTCCAAAAGCTTGTTAAACAAATCCGGAATCCATTTGGCACTGATATCTTATTAAGATGTGTAGAAGTCAAATAGGTACTCACGAAGATTTGCCACTTCCCGTAGGACCCAAAATAGCATTTAAACCAGGTCTCATGATCCCACTAAAAAGGGAGATAAAAATTAGATTATGTTCATGTCACTTGCTATGGAATTCATCAGGCGCTGGAGAAAATGAGGCACACTTATTGCACAGTCTAAAAGTAGAGTGCCATGAGCAAATGCAGCTCATCAAGCAATGAATCTGAATGTCACTGCATTGCTGACGAAACACTTACTAGATTTGAAATGCTTATAAAACTATAATACTGTTAAAACTAGGTCATCTAGGTGAAGCGGTCTTTTAAAGAAGTCTTTTATTAGGTCAAGATCACACTTGACTGCATTTAACCCTGGTGGTTTGTAAGCCAAGAGATCAAGAGATTAGACTCACAAACCCATTCATAATATCATATAATTGACACTAACACTATACAGAAGAATGTCCAAAGAAACTATGCTCTTGGCTCTGGGAAATGTCAAGCTCATTTAATGCCTTTAGAAGCAGAATTTTGGTTTTCTGCTCTCCATTGTTCTGGTGAACACATGTTATGCAGCACGTGTAAAGGTAAAAGGGTTTTATGCATCTTCATGCCACAGGAGAATCTATTGATGTTTCTTTTATGTCACAAGAAACCTTTTATATGCTTCATATGACAGAGGAGAATTTTCTCTGTTTCTGTGAGGCCACAAGAAATGTTTAGATGCCACTGTACAAAGTTTTATGTTTTTATTTTTATTGATTTATTTTTTATGCCATGGACCCCTAATCACATTGTGAAGCAAATATATTTGCAGTAGTATTTATATAAAATACAGTATATAAGTAACGTTCTTGAACACATGTACATGGCAAAGAAAGAGAAAATGCTTCACAAAATGATACATATTTATTTATGAACTAGGTTGTCAATAAAATAGTTACAATGAACTGAATGATTTGAAAGCAGGACAATGCTACTTACTGCCACAGGAGAACCTTTATAAATTTCTATGTTGTCATAGAAGGTCTTTTGATGTCATAGAAGAACCTTTTTGAATTCCTATGTTGCCGTAGAGATAAAGTTCTTATGATGTCATAGGAGAACCTTTTTTTTAATTTCAATGATGCAAAAAGAGAATATTTTAATATTCTTATGTTATTGAATACTTGAATAGAACCAATACAATGATGTAGAAAAGGTTGTAAGAACATTAGAAGCTCAGCTGAAAATGATGCTGAAAAGATCCAATGGAAAATGAAGAGAGTAAATGAGCCCTAATCATTATTCATTTGACCTTTTTGTCTGTGTGATATTGACTCACTTGAGGTCCACCAGAATCTCTTTATGGACTGTTGTCCTCCTGCAGATGGGTCCGCTCTTCTGCTCCACTCTATAACGGATGCTGTGGAAACTGACAGTAGCTCCATGTTGCTTCTTTATGAGCTCCATGGCGATGACATTTGACCCAGCCATGCCATTTCTGCCCGGCTCCTCAGTGATTTGATCATGCTCAAACACAGCATTATCAGTCATCTTCTGACAGGTTTTCTCCCTTAGAAGACATGCACAATATGAAAAAGAGAAGAAATGTGCTTAATTTGCATGTAGGTGCAAAAACAAACAAAAAAAATGTTAGTTGCACTAAAATAAATATTGCATAAGCTTCAATTTACAGTATTAATACAACATAGGTGAAACATTAGAGAAAGATGCTTACCTCCTCACGCCGCTGCAGTGACCGCTGGACGTCTGGGGTTTAAGCTCTTCTCAGGAGTATCAGATGGGGGAAAAATTCAGATCTGACTGTGCTTGAGGCGGTGAAGCAGAGATCTTATATAGATGGAGCGGTGGGAGGGATTTGGGGACAGGAATCAGGGTTTAAGCCCCCATTGAACATTTTTCTGTATTACATTTACTGGGACACAAAATATATGTTTAATAATGAAATAAAGAGAAATTTGATGACCCCTTGAATATAATATAAAGTAAATCAGACAACAAATAAACAGGCAAAAATAAATCATGTTTATCCAACAGAGATGTTTCTGATGAAACTTTATTCACAGCTGCATTGTACTTCACAATAAACTGCATATCAATAAAGCAAAGTTAGGTCCATATATAGAGCAGGAAACACTTGCAGTTGTTTTACAGATTGTTCTGGGCAAGATCCATGCACAGTTGTATTAACACTGAATAGAATACATTCTGACAGAAACATATTAAATGAAAAACATTACATATGAAAAAAGACCCCTATCGTACTGGATGTGCTTTTGGACCTTAAAGAGGAAGACATTAAAGGAAAAGGGCTGTTAAAAGTCTAAAATGAGAGTAAATGCTGAATGAGAATGACAAGAGTGCTAATGCAGAAATCAATAAATCAAAAAACAGCATCAAAATATGAACCAGTCCTGCAGACGTGAAGAAAGATACCAACTTGTTGAGGTCACATGTGTATATACGGCTCTACAAATAAAAATCACTGGAAATCAGAGATTACGACAGAAGCCTTTCCAGTTAAAAGCTTTAGGTTTTAAAGTTACAGCAGAATGCCTGCAATTACAATCATATCAGTGGATGAATGAATGAAATTTCACATTTCTGCTTTAACTAGGAGACTTAAAATATGTATTTAAATATAATATATAATCACATATACCATAGAGTTAACTGTCCATCATGTACATTATATAAATAACATAAAACAAATATCTGGACTTTGCTCTATGCATTGTAGGGAATACCACTGAACCGTACAATCTGAACAAAAATAGTTTAGTAATACTAAACAAGCACAAGTCACAGTTTAAAACTTCAGTTATAAACCTAAAGTTGAGTTCCAGTTCCAGTGAACAGATGTTTATGGAAAAGGCACAGAAAAATCATTGATTCATTTGTGAAATGGTCCACAAGTTAGGTTGCAAATTCACTTAGGATTTTTTCTTAGAGTAGCTTTCAAATTGCTGGTTGTTAAGTTGGAATAAAGCATGAATGAATATTCACACTACGAATAGGAGACAAAGTTATAGAAATATGTACAGTGGTCTAACTCTGTAAGTACAGGCTTATGAATGTGCACAGCCACCAGAAAAAGCCTGTAGACCACTGAAATGTGCTTCTGCGTATCATTTAACAATCAAAGACTAGAATTATGAGGATTACAAAAATATGGAACCTCCCAAAATCTGAAAGTGCTTAAAATTCCTGTTCTGAAAATGAAATGAGACTCACAATAACAGTGCGGTGAATAATTGTTGATTCCACTATAGCACACTATTCTATAGTATAGTATCTGCGAAAGTGAAAACCAGAACTGAGGTAACCAAATGAAAAAGAGCACCACAGGTTAGGAGCTAAAAGCGGGAAAGAACCATTTTCAAGACAAGGATAAACCCGAACCTCAGAGGATCTTTAACTCCAGCGGTTCAGAAAACCGTTCCTCAAGGCAATCATTCTGTCAAGTCAATATCAACTCCAAAACCACATTAAATGTGGGTTCTGGCTGTAATGGTCTTTTTTTGAGGTGATCCTCACAGGATGGATTAGGAGAATATTGCACATTGGTAAATTCAGACTAGGGAGTCACTTCTGTATAACAGTTAAACCATCATTGTCTTCTTATTTTTGATTAGGCCCAGCGGCCACTGGAGATGAAACTGCGACTGAAGGAGTAGCTCACGTCAGAGCTTTTGTGTTTGCCCCAGGCACCGAATGGCACCACAATGACAGTGCTGTTGTCTTCAGATCCGTATTGAAGAGCCTGAGAGGGACAGAAGAGTATGACAAGGAAAAAAAAAAAAAAGTTATAATGCGAATCTTATGCATGTTTAAACCTGCCGCATTCACTATAAAGACAAGTATATAGTCATTTTTGCTGGACATTCAAAAACGGTTTAGAAATCAAAGTAACCAGGAGTCAATTTTATTTGTGTCCTTTTTTGTAAACAATCTACTGAATCAGCACTTTACAAAATAATTGGTTTATCATCTCATTTGATAACTAACTTTCTTTTTTTATTTAGAACTCCGATACACACTAAAAAACAAAAGACATCATCTAAATACCTGGGGTAAAATTAGCAATCATTGAACAATTTATGTTTCCCATAAAGGGCTAAAGAAGGTGATAACTAGAACTAAAAAAAAATAATGGTGGATGTTGGATTGTATGACTCACCTGCTCAGATATGCGTTGTGCGGCCTCTTTAGGGTCGTTACATTGGTTAATGATGTCACAGATCTCCTGACTGTTCATGATGAAGTTAACGCCATCAGTGGTAAGTGCCAGAAAGGAGTCGTGGACGTGATGCAACTGACAATACAGGTAGAGTTAAATCAATACAACTTGAAATATAAATTATATTTGAATATTTATTTAAATTATTTAATTTCAAATAAAATATTTTAAAATAAATATAATTGATCCAATATCAATCTCTGAGGTGGTGGAAGCGATCAAACTTCTACAAAGTGGCAAGTCACCAGGTTCTGACGGGTTCACCATTGAGTTCTATAAAGCGTTTTCTATATCATTAGCACCTGCACTACAGAATATGTTTAATGAGGCTTTTTCCAAGGGCCACTTGCCTCCCACATTATCTTCAGCGTCAATTACTTTGATTGCCAAGAAAGACAAAGACCCCCTTTTGTGTAGCAGCTATAGACCCATTTCACTTTTGAACGTGGATTATAAAATTTTAACTAAAATTTTGTCCTTGCGGTTACAGCAAGTGCTACCTCAAATAATTTCAGCTGACCAAACAGGTTTCATGATTGGAAGACATTCTTTCTATAATACAAGGAAACTTATCAATATTCTCAATATGCCCAGTTCAGATGTGCCAGAAGTGGTTTTAGCTCTTGATGCGGAAAAGGCGTTCGACAGAGTGGAATGGAGATATCTAATACAGATAATGGAAAGTTTCGGTTTTGATGATGGGTTCATTTCCTGGGTCAAATTATTATACGTCTCTCCGCAGGCATCCGTGTTAACTAACGGTGTGTCTTCATCTCCATTTTTACTTCAGAGGGGCACTAGACAGGGCTGCCCTTTGTCGCCTCTACTTTTTGCCATTGCCATTGAGCCGTTAGCTATCTGGCTTCGTGAGGAGGTAGATTTTAAAGGTATCAAACGGGTAGATAGAGAGTATAAATTATCCTTATATGCTGATGATCTTTTACTTTTTATTTCTGACCCAGTGGTCTCTGTCCCTATTATTTTGAGCATTCTAAATCAGTTCGGGAAAATTTCAGGGTACAAAATTAACTTTCATAAGAGCGAGTTGTTCCCTGTAAATTCTTTGGCAAATAAGCTTACACATTCACTTTTCCCTTTTAGATGGGCAGTCGATGGATTTAAGTATCTGGGAATTTTTGTGACCAAATCTTTAACTGGAATGTATGTCTCCAATTTTGTTCCCTTACTGAAAAATTGTGAATCTGACATAGAACGTTGGTCTAACCTCCCTTTTTCTCTTGCTGGACGTATAAGCCTAATCAAGATGACTGTTCTTCCCAAGTTTTTGTACTTATTTCAACATATTCCAATTTACCTTAAGAAAAAGTTTTTTATGGATTTGGACAAACGTATCACTTCTTTTCTATGGGGAAATAAGCCAGCTCGAATTAAGAAAACAATTTTGCAGCTCCCTAAAAATAAAGGCGGTCTCGCACTCCCAAATTTTTTACACTATTATTGGGCTTGCAATATCCAAAAAATTTTACACTGGAGGAACAATATAAATTCTGAACTTCCTTGTTGGGTTTACCTAGAACAGTCCTCAGCACGTCTCTCTGAACTCTGTTATATCTTCTCAATTACCTTTACCTGCCAATTTTAGTTCAAATTTAGTAGTATCCCACTCAGTTAAGATATGGACTCAATTTAGGAAGCACACTGGTTTGCATAGATCTTCTATCCTTTCTCCGATTTTTAAACATCACTGTTTTGCACCATCCATTATGGATGAGGCGTTCCGAATATGGTTTGATAAAGGCATAAAGACCATTGATGATCTTTATGAGAGCGGTATTTTCTCATCCTTTAATAACCTTTCTAAGAGATTCGATCTGCCTAATTCCCACTTATTTCGTTTCTTTCAAGTTAGGCACTTTGTGCAAAAACTGTTCCCTCATTTTCCAAATCGTCCCCCTGAATCTCCGTTGGATGACATCTTAAAGCTTGAACCACATTCAAAACATTGTATTTCTGTCATTTATAATCTGATTCACAATATTAAATCAGGCTCTGCAAATTCAACCAGAGGTGCTTGGGAAAAGAGTTTGGGATTTGAGTTACCTGATGAACACTGGGAGCGTATTCTTGAACTCACTCACACCTCATCTATATGCGCAAGACACGGGCTTATACAATGTAAGATTCTACATAGGGTTTACTATACTAATGCTAGACTTGCTAAAATATACCCCTCTGTCAGCGATGCATGTAATAGGTGCAAGCAATCACCAGCAGATCTCATTCACATGTTGTGGGAATGCCCTAAATTATTTGATTATTGGACTAAAATATTTAAAACTTTGAAAGATGCCTTCAACATAGATATTGATACAGACCCACTTTTGGCCATTTTGGGTTGGCTGTAGATGTTAACCTTTCAGTAACGGTACAAAAGCTTTAGCCTTTACTACTTTACTAGCAAGACGTCTCATTCTTTTAAAATGGAAGCACGTATCACCCCCTTCCTTTGATACATGGCTAAAAGAAGTGTTTACTTGTATTAAATTGGAAAAAATAAGACTGTCACTCACTGGTTCTTTAAAGACCTTTGACAAAGTGTGGCGCCCCTTTTTAGATTACCTGCTGGCTAACTGTCTTGATACCTAAGCTGAGCATTAATATATAAACATACGATTTCTATTCATGCCTCTTTTTTTTTTTTTTTTTTTTTTTTTTTTATTATTATTATTATTATTTTTGTTGTTGTTGTATTTGTTGGTTTTTTTTTTTTTTCTCTTTTTCTCCTGTGGGAAGTTCTAGGTTGTTGAGGGAGGGAATGATTAATGGGGTAGTATCAGTAATACCATGGAAGGATAATTGTATAAAATTAATGTTGTAATTTGTTGAGTTGGTATTCCATGTATAAAATCTAATAAATAAAAAAAAAAAAAAAAAAATAAATAAATAAATAAATATAATTATCCATGTAAATAACATTTACTCAAAAGTACTCAGTAGGGCTGCCAGTCGATTAGTTTTTTTAAAATCTAATTAATTACATGATGTGTCGATTAATTAATCTAATTAATCGCAAATAACATTTGGCTGTGAAAATACCCCCAAAAGATTATTTAAAGCTATTTTTGTGTTAAATGGGAAAGTATTAAGTAGACATTACAAATAGTAGCTTTAGAATGAAATATTTGATTTGATTCAACATAAAATTTATTACACATAAATGTCTAGGCTACAACGGCCCAACATAAACTACAGAACATAAAAGATCATTTGAAAAGATAATTTGAGAAACATCTTGTTTTTTTGTTCATGCAATGAAAGTCACTGGTAACCAAAACAGCTTTGCTACTAACAGTCTTTAAAATACCTTCCACAAAAATGTTCCACAAAAGAAAGTAAGTCATTCAGGTTTGAGTAAATGATAACAATTTAATTTTCTTGGGTGAACTAATCCTTTAAAGTTTTTCCCCCTCTTTTTTTTTTTTTATAAATGAAATAATACTCTAAATAAGAAACTAAAACTGCCAGCAGGTGACGGTAAATGTCTTTATGAGTCATTCATTCATTTGATTCATTCAAACGGCTGATTCATTCAGGAATTCAGTAAACTGCTCACTTTATAAATGGGCCTTTGAATCATTGATTCACCCGATTTGTTCAAAGCGTGGATTCATTCAGAAAATAAACACGCACAGCAATTCTGCTGTGGCTTTATAGGTAATATATATAACCTAATTATTATTATTTTCATTGTTGGCAAAGCGGAGCAAAAACAGACAATATTGTGTTTAAAATATAACACAATATTAACTTCTTACTTACTGAACTGTTGAATAAAATCACATTTGCACTCGGGACAAACAGCACTCATGTGATATCGCTTATATGATATAAATATGAGACAAATCTCATACAGGAGCATTTTTGCCCGAATATCTTGAATTTTAGGGCATAACTGCATTCATGGAGTTGTAGTTCACTGACAAGCTACGCAATATCGTGTTCATTATCGAAAGCGATTCATCATAGCTTGTCAGTGAACTACGGCTCTGTGTATTAAATGGCGCTCTATTTGAAAACAGGTGATGGAGATTTAGCGCTAATCACGGAACCGGCTTTACTGACGAGATGCGCATGCATATCGTGTTCGATATATCGCCCAGCCCTAGTCTGGCTAATTCGGTTCTTCGAACGCACCTGTTGTTGATGATTAGTATAGCTGGATTGAGCTATCTGAGATAATTGCGCGTTCATGGGTTGGTTTAAAAGAGTAGATGTATCGACACTCGAAACCACAATCAGCAATGCAGCGATTGGCTGGTGGCAAGACAGCAACGTAATGACATCATATAATTAAAAAAAGATACCTGATGAAAAACTTGACAGATTTCTGGACTTTCGTAAGGAAACAGCCAAGCGAACAAAACCACATAAATGTTATAATAGATAAATGAAATGTGCACTTTTATTTATTTATAATTATTTATATTCAGGATTCTAGTATTTGTACAGGCTTTACATTTTTTTTTTTCAATGTAGTAATTAACAATTCAATTAATTTTATCTTTAAAACGGATGTGTTACATAACAGCATTAATTAAAATTTTCCTAAGGGTCAAGATCAAGTTATCTGCATCTCCTGCTCTCCATCAAGCCACTCCCATAACATCTGTCACCACTCAAATTAATGCACGGTCCTACATTATCTGTATAGCATGTGTGTAAGACTCTAATACAATTATGAAGTAAATATTTTATGACGAATAAATCTTTCAGTGAGTAAAACCGGCTGTGTCTATATTATAGACTAAAAATAATATAATAATGTTGTGTAAATACATTTTTAAATGATTATTATTTTAAATTATTGTCCCTGGATCAGTAGGATAATCTTGTAATAAGGTAGCAGTGGTTGGGACATATTTTAAGTATCAATTCTGTTTAAAAAGATGCAATCTAATCCTGTTTACATGAAATAAGCCTGCTCCTGAGCAGGTTTAAGCTTATGGAACTGTTGCTATGACAGCAACTCCGGGATCAGCTTTGAAAAACCAAACGATCAAAGATCAAGTGAAATCGGCAACCTCGGCAGCGATGATGCGTTGCGTGCGTCTTTGCTTGTGCAACTCAACCATCCTGCCACGTTCAATGACAGAAAGCCTTTTTGCCTTTGCCATCAGGAGATCATGACAGTGTGGCTGCATGAAGAACAATGACATGGAAGCCATATTTTTGCGCAGATTTTAACTTTTTAAAGCTATGGTCTTAAACTTTTAATCAGCTGATGAACAGCCTGTTTGAGTTTAAATGCAGTTTTCAATAAATTGCCTATTCTCTATTTTTTGTCTCTTGCTCCTGTTTCTTCTTTTGACATTTTGAAGCAGTACTTACAACCTGGTTACAATCCACCAGCGCGAAATGCAAATATTTGTTTCCCCCGGTCTTAAGATTTTGTTCAGGAGGTGTGTATATTATATATATACACACACATACACACACACACATTATATATATTAGGGCTGGACAATAATTAGATATCAATATGTATCGCAATATTTTTTTTTTTTCAATAACGGTGATATGATTTTTAAACACATTTCCGATATTTTGATATACATTACTAGTGTTTCCCATACATTGATTTATTTGTGGCGTTTGACTTCGTTGAATAAACATGAGCACTGCACATTTCAAAATCAAAGCGCGACGCGGGTGATTTATATGAATGTATCTCTGAAGGAAACCGACTGTCTTCAGAATAGTTTTGATGGCATTTTCATTTTATCTGATAAAGTAGTGTTCATGAGCGGAGCTGCTTAGATTACAGCGGTTACTGGGGAAACCGCTAGTTCTACCGCTCTCAAAGCACCTCCTACTGGTAGAGAATCATTTTCAATAATAATCCCGTCTCCAGCAACATGTTTTTGTCGTTGCTCAATTATTATTATTTTTTTCTGCAGCAACTCACTTGGAGACAGTAATAGAAGGGGGGGAATAGAAATGAATACTTTTATTTAGCAAGGATGCTTTAAATTGATCAAAAGTGATGATAAAGACATTTATAATGTTACAAAAGATTCCTATTTAAGATAGATGCTGTTCTTCTTAACTTTCTATTCATCAAAGAAACATGAAAAAAAATTCTACTCCGCTGTTTTCGACATAAGAATAAATGTTTTTTGAGCAGCAAATCAGAATATTAGAAAATAAAAATTCAGCTTTGAAATCACAGGAATAACTTGCATTTTAAAATATTTTCAAATCGAAAACAGTTATTTTAAATGGTAATAATATTTCAAAATGTTACTGTTTTTGCTGTATTTTTGATTAAAAAAATGCAAGCTTGGGGAGCAGAAGAGAATTCTTTAAAAAACTAAAATCTTACCGTTCAAAAACTTTTGACTGGTAGTGTATGTTAGCTTATAGTTTGAAGTTAATGATATTAATAAGGTGAGTCTGAGATGTTTATTTGACAGTGATTTCACATTTCTTGTTTGTATGAAGGCTAAATACAAATAAAAGGTGAACATTAATTTATTTGTGCTGTTTTTCCCCCCCTAAAATATTATATAGTTTAATAGGAGGAGTTCATAGACTTGGCAAATTCATTTTTCATAAGTTTGTAGGTACAGACATCTGTCGTGGGCATTCTTGGCAGTTTTTATGAGGCTTTTTTTAATAGTGTTCATACCGATATTGGAATTATATCGTATCGACGTAAATTAAGA
This sequence comes from Onychostoma macrolepis, assembly GCF_012432095.1. Taxonomy (NCBI): domain Eukaryota; kingdom Metazoa; phylum Chordata; class Actinopteri; order Cypriniformes; family Cyprinidae; genus Onychostoma; species Onychostoma macrolepis. The sequence goes on from NC_081155.1 coordinate 14,428,674, forward strand.
AATATATCATGATATAAATTTTGGCCATATCGTCCAGCCCTAATATATATATTATATATTATATTATGGTAATTGTCAGTACATTTTGAATATGTGAAAGTGAATTTAAAGAAAAAAAGCTCTCACTGAAATCCTCTTAGTCTCTGGTTCTGCGATGACACCTGACGTTTTGAGGTCGAAATCTCCAATGCTGCGTGTCATGGCCAGTCTGCCATTGACGTGAGGCTGACCCAAACTGTTCCACGTAATACAACCTCCAGTCTTCCGTATTCTTCAGAAACAAACACATGGTGATCAAAACACAAGCGCTCTGCAATGTGATGTCCCAGTCTGCCCAGAGCAGTTAGTGTACCTCTCTTTTTCATCCTTTCTCTCAGGCGTGTGATCCACGGTGAGTTTGAGGGCTTTGCCTTTGCGGCACAGCATGGCTCTGCTGTCCCCCACGCTGCCCACCACCAGCTCGATCCCGTCTCTCAGCAGGGCCACAGTGGCAGTGGTCCCTGCACTCAACAGAGAGGCTGTAACACACCAGAGAGCGAGGCAGAATGGTTAGTTTGTGATGCGTTGAAGGTCACAGAAACAGTATAACACGAAATACAGAGTTTGCATCTGTTTAAGCACAATCACACACAGAAACTAAACAACTATTTACTCTTAGTCCTGTTCTTAGATTTGCATGTAATACTAGTGCACTATACTACGAAATACTGTGCATATTTATGAGATAGGTACACACTGCTTTGGTAATCAAGCATCTGATAAAAACAATTGTAAACTGAAACAAGAAAAGGGAGTTTCCACAAGAGATGATGTACTGGAGTGGTCAAGGCAAGCAGGTAGCATTGTACCTTTTTGACTAGCTAAGGCACATAGGATGCGCGTTAGAAAAGTAAACACCACTGTTTAGGCAAAACATTATGCTTAGCATAGAAAAAAAGCATTAAAAAGCATAAAAGCAATTGATTTTAAGAGGTACATCTCTTTTTAGCAAATAGCATTTCTTCACTGAAAATGACTCCCACAGTAAATATTCTAAATGTGTTTTTCTCTGACATCAAATAAAACTAGTGTTATCCATACACAAAAAACAAGCTTTGAACACAACAACTAATCAATCATTTTCCAGCAACCAACATATGTGAAGAAGGTAGAGCACAGTAAAGAGAGATAAAGAGAAAGACAGAAAGGAAAGAAAGAGAGAAAGGTCAGGAACCTTCCAAAAGTCCACGCAAGGACCCGCTGGAGCAATCTAACCCTCCGGCCTCCATAAAGGTACCGCAGAGCTGCAGCTCTTATAGGGGTAAGCTGGGTCCGCGGCTGTTGTAAATATAACACGCACACACACAGGGCAAGATTGGACATGTCACGCAGCAGGCCACACTAGTGGGCCGCACACTACATGAATATGATGGACCTAGTATAATCGTATTTATTCTATCACAACAGCATTCAATATCCTTATCAACAAAGATAAATCTAAAAAAAAAAACACTTTTTTTTTTTTATACTATGCGTTTATATTATATACTAAAGGTGGGATACTATTTCAATTCAAGATGATACTATAATTCCAGATGCATCAATGTTTCAACAACAGCGTTAGATGCAAATCTTTACTATATTAAGGTTTATAGGCTAAATCTCTGTTAAGTGGAACATAAATGGAATAAATGAGTGTAATAACTTAGAGCTTTAAATTGTATTTTTCAGCCCTAAAATACAAAGAGAAAAACAAAATAATGAAAATAAAAACAACTTATTCCGATTATCAACTGATAAAGGTTCTACGTGCCACAGTGCAGATATCTGAATAGTTACGTCAACGGTACAGTTGCAAGCACAGTAAAGGAGCAAACATTTTCACTAAAATATTAATTTTCATAACACACATTGTTTCATGTCAGTTTTGTTTAGCAAATATTTTAGGAAAATCATTTAGGATATTTTTATAAAAACAGTAACTATAAAGGACAGTTCCCTAAATTTACATGATAAAACTGACATATGACTTAAAAAAAATAAATGTATAGATATCTGCCATTTATGTATTTTTTTTTTATAATAAAAGGTTTGCTAATTATTTGCAGTGTAAGAATACTGATGCATCTAGGAATCATTTTTTTAACCCACCCCTAGTATACACAAGCATGTAAGTGCTATCTATATTGGGATGGACGAATTTTACAGAGCCAAAAAGAAATTTGTGAATAATCATGACAAGATTATAAAGGTCTTCACTGCTCTGTATAAGGGATCATTGTCAAAATCATGTTTTTAGTCTGCATTGTCATGTTCTGCTCACAAATGTCCATTTGGCTCTGTTACATGTTTATCTGATGCATCAAAGCAATACTTAATTAAGACTCTAAAACAACAGCTGAGAGACTAAGCATGCTTAAAAAACAAATAAATCAGTAAAATAGGACCTACCATCTGCACTGAAGTGAAGATGCCTTGCTAATGCTTTGTCAACCTCAAGAAATGCTTTGGTTAAAACTAATTCCAAGTTATCCTCCTCCTCTGCTATGTCTCTGAAACACAAATAAAAATGCAATATAAACAGTTAGTTATTCTGAAACACCACATGATTCAGAAGCCCATAATGTTTTGAACAGGTTTAGAAACTCAGTCCTCTTAAAGGAATTACAAGAACTAGTCCCGTGTCGGTAAACACAGAGCTTGCGTCACGACAGAGCTCTACGCGAGTAAAATCATGAGCATATGTTGTATATGGAACTTCTTGCATATTCTTGACAAAATTGGAAAATAGAGATACAAAAATAAAATACAAGCCCAATAATTAAATATTTCACCCAAAAATTCACTCACTCTCAGGCCATCCAAGATGTAGAGTTTGTTTCTTCATCTGAACAGTTTTGGAGAAATGTAGCATTACATCACTTGCTCACCAGTGGATCCTCTGCAGTGAATGGGTGCCGTCAGAATGAGAGTCCAAACAGCTGATAAAAACATCACAATAATCCACACCAGTCCAGTTCATCAACATCTTGTGGAGTGAAAATCTGTGCATTTACATCAAGACCTTTATTTATTTATTTTTTTAAGATTTGTTTTTGGCGTTTTTGCCTTTTTATTTGATAGGACAGTAGGTAGACAGGAAACGAAGTTGGAGAGAGAGAGGGGGGACGGGATCGGGAAAGGTCCGTGAGCCGGGATTTGAACACGGGACGCACGAAGCGCAGCGGCGCTTACATGTCGACGCGCTGCCCACGAGGCTATCGACGCCGACACATCAAGACTTTTGATTTTTAATTAAAATATTAATAATATTGCTTTATCCAGAAGAAAATTATCTCACCTGAATCAGGAGAGAAATATATACTGGCAAGTTTTGATGTGAGATGAAAATGGATTTGTTTCACCATGCACTTTTTTGCATGGAGCTTTTCATGTCACAAGACATTAACTGATGAACTGGAGTCATGTGGATTATTGTAATGTTTTTATCAGCTGATGGCACCCATTCACTGCAAAGGATCCATTGGTGAGCAAATGATGTAATGCTGAATCTCCAAATCTGTTCTGATAAAATAAACTCATCTACATCTTGAATGACCTAAAGGCGAGTAAAATCTCAGCAAATTTGTATTTTTTACAGTGGTGGCCAAAATTATTAGAACACTAGTATTTTCACCAGCTAAAAATGGTTTTGTGTGTCAATAGTGTGTCAATGAATGTTTGGAAATGTAAACTGATATTTCCTACTGACACACTACAGCAAAAGATAGAAATAACTGACGTAAAACCATTTTTTTAGCTGCTGAAAATACTAGTGTTCTAATAATTTTGGCCACCACTGTAGGTGAACTATACCACTGATCCTTACTTAATATGCTTCTCCATGTTTCTGTGGCAGAATTCAGCAGCCTCTGCACCTCCGTGCCCATCAAACACTGCAAAGTACATGATGTTGTCCGTCATCTGCGATAACTGATAGCGGTCTTCGTTCACCTTCCGCTGGCCAATCTGCGATGCGCAGCCCACCTTAGACAGGCTAACTTTGGGAATGAGTTTACCATATCGGATGCTCGACGGAAGCAAGATGGGCTCATCAATGCGGTTGTCCCAGATCCCAAAGGAGTCCCAGGTAGTCGGACGGCCACTGCTGTCCGGATCAAAACGAGAGTTGCTGCACCGAGGAGATGACGGCATGTGTAGAGCCCGTTTTGGGTCTTCTTGGTGGATGCCGGTTAGGCCAAGGGCAGCCCTGTAGCAAACACGGGACCCGCTGAGCATGGCATATCGCACGAGAAGAGCCACTGACATACTCAGTGGTAGGGTACCACACTTTCTGAACAGGCAAGAAGAGTCTGAAACAAATGGCCTTTAAATTTACTTCAAAAATCAGTGCAGAACGTCTCTGTCTCACTGGTCTCTGTAAATATTCAGTCTTGACCAGGAGTTCTCTGAAAAACAAGGAAAAGAACAAATTAATGACTTGCCCTGAGGCGTGTTATTCCCTAGTGTACATACTATGCAACATGAAGCACGTTGCTTTCAGGTGTCTCAAAACGTAGCGAGATGCCGACACAGACAGCCCGTTTTAGTCACCTATGAATTCTAAAAATAGCTACTAAGGTAGTCAGCTCACTGGGTTTTAAAACACAGCCTTTGTTTAAACACTAATAATATGCTTACAGCCCCTCCCACTGAAGTCACTGATTAAAAACATATGACTTATGTATATAATACACGCCTAAAAATGTTGCTTAGGTAGTCAGCTGGTTAGGTTATAACAAGCCTTTGTTTAAACACTAAACAGAGTGTTTACTGCTTGTCCCAATGGAGGCATTCAGTAACTCATTAAACACAACAGTGCCCCACCCCCTATTTAATTCATACCACAATTCATATATTATGTTTACATAACCTGCAAAAACAACATCAATACAGTCATTTCTAATGGGAATAACCAAATTATAGATACATGGACGAAGAATCAACAAGTTAAATATGAATAGAGGGTAAATAAACATGACGTAACACTCTGCTTATATAACAACATGCTAGCAAAACCTTCAAACCAGTCTTTATTCAAGTTTTAAACAAAAACGCTAACGCAAAATAGCTGAAACAGGTATGAATTATACACTATGCGGATTACTGAGCGTAAACATTCATCACAACAAGCAAAATGGAGATGAATCCTCGAGATGTGCCTCACGGAGCTGGCGCTACAAGCAAACCCACTTCGCAACAGCAAAACGCGAATTTTGTATAATTTCTAATCTTTTATTTGCTACTTACCGTTAATTTGTATGATAACAATGATATCTGGTATGTATTTGTTTAACCTAACGGGTTAATATATATGTAATATCGTACAGTAGCTCATTTCTGCTCAGCGTCGGTTTTTCCTTTTTTTTTTTTTTTTTAGCAACACACCAACCGCCTATGAAGGAAAATACATGTGAGCCAATCAGATCCCTCCGTTTCGTCGGTGGGGTTCAATCAGTTGATTGGCCAGACTAATGTGATTGACATGGATCTAAACCAATGAGTTAAGCGAAACTGTAGTAGTAGGCGTTATAAACTCAGAAGCTTGTGGCTATTGTTTATGTTTTACATGCCTTTATAAAATGTTTCTTAACGACTAAATATATATCTAAATTTAACAATACAGAGAACTATCGACATTAAAAGCTTGAAGAGGGATGTCATGTTATGCAGAATGACAGACACGGTTACCATTCACGTTTTTGAATGTAAAACATGAATTGTGACTTCTCAGTTTTCATTCCCTGGTATTTTACCTAACATCACCTTTATGGTCTGTGGAAGAACTGAAAGTCATTGTGGATAGGCTGTCCTATCCCACATCTAAAACCTTTTTTTCTTTCACTCGGTGTTGAAATCAACAAATATAGAAGAAAAGATTCAATATTTTGTAGGAAGTCGAATAAGTATCGTTTAGCCTGAAACCAGCCCTTCCTGTTTAGCTTTCGTATTTGCAATTTAACAGGAGTGTGTTCGTCAGTCCAGGAAGGAAGAGAGAAGAGACTGGAGTCTGATCTTCTCGTGCATCAGCTGTGATCATGTTGTGTTTTTGGGGAGCGCAGGTCAGAGAGGGGTTTGAGCTGGTAAAGCCTGACCAAGTCAAACATGGCAAATGTGGAATACGATCTGTGTGTCCGAAAACAGCAGTTCAGGACATGTCAGCTGGAAGGAGTTTTGCTGGATTCATCCGGGATGGGAAGGTCTCGGTCCTGAGATTGCGCAGTAAAGACAGTGATCATGATGGAAAACTAAGTATGATACACTAATGGCACATTATGTCAAAATTGAAAGATATAAATGTAAGAAAAATGCCATATATTTATATTTGAGAGAACATGATACTGTATGTTTATTAATGACATCATAATGAAAGTGTGTTTATTTTTATTGTCTGAAGAGAAGTTGAACTGATGAAAATAATTTATTTACTACAGAGGAACTACAGCTAAAGAATAACAAAATCAGACTGATAGTCTGTGGAGGAGATGGTGCAGTTCTTCTTTCTTATGGAGGAAATGTTCTCATTATGGACAAATCTACTGTGTGCAGGTTTGTTTATGGAGACATGACAGGCAGCATAGATGACAATAAATTATAATATATATATATATATATGACAGATTTTTTTTTTTGTCTCTGCAGACCTCTTATAGGTCTGGAAAACAGGCAGGTGATTCAGATCGCATGTGGAGACCATCATTCAATGGCACTAACCAACGGTATTTCATCTGCCATTTTGCTTTCATCTTTTGTCATCTTATGATTGCCATGAATTGATTGAGTTTTGAGTGTAGATGTTCAGAGCTGTTGCTCTTTCAGATGGTCAGGTGTTCGTGTGGGGTGAGAACTCTCATGGTCAGCTGGGTTTGAGGAAAGATCATCCCGGCTCTCCGTCTGCTCAACATGTTCAGAGTCTGAGTGGGATCCCGCTGGCTCAGATCAGCGCTGGAGGAGACCACAGCTTTGTGTTGTCTCTCTCTGGAGTCGTGTTTGGATGGGGAAGGAACTCTGCTGGACAGCTGGGCCTCGGAGACACTACAGGTCTGATTATTTCTTCATGTAAAAGCTAAATCAGTAACAGTATGAAACTACATATAAATGTACTAAATCTGTGCAATACTGTGTCAAATATATATCTAAGCATTAATATGATGGATTTGGAAGTGATGAATTTACTGTTTTTCTATCACAGACAGACACGTCCCAACGATGGTAAATAGTCTGAACCGGAAGAAAACTGTGTCCATCTCATGTGGAGGGGAACACACTGCCACTTTATCAAAGGTACTATAGTCATAATATATTAGGTTTATATTGTATTTAGCATAAAAGCAAGCAGAAAATGTAGTGAACAGTTTATGTTTCAGGGCGGCACAGTATTCACATTTGGATCCGGAGGTTCTGGTCAGCTTGGGCACAAATTATTTAGAGATGAACATCATCCGCGGGTGGTTGCTGAACTGTGGGGGTCTGAAGTGTCACAGGTCACATGTGGGAGGTAAAGACTGTTCATAAGCTTTATTAACAATCACCATCTCAGAGCAGTAGTACAGTTTTTTATGCACTGTGCTACGTCTTTAGCTCTCATGCATAATTCCTCACATGATTAACATGTCTGATGTTTGAGTTCTGCTCAGTAATTAGGCTTTTGATTATTTCTTGCATAAAGATATCACACGCTTGTATCAATCACATCGTCAAAGCTGATCTACTCATTTGGATGTTGGATCCAAGGGAAGCTGGGAAATGGCAAAAGGATAAAGAAGTCCGTGCCTTACCCTGTGGATCTGTCAACTAGTAATTAAAAATCATTTAATAGCAACAGTTTGTTTTATTATGAATATTTTTATATTTATAATGATGCTCAGAGATCTAATTTAAGTATTTGTTGCACACAGAATATAATCATGAATATACGATTAAAAAACTTGTTGCTGGGGAGAATCATTCCTTTGCCTTGTTTTTCAAAGTAAGACATGGCAGTTTTCATTCATAAATAATTAATATTTTTGCTGCACTGTGATTACGTATGTTTCTGCTTTTTTTGTAGGAACTTGGGAATGAGTCTGCAAAGTCTAAGCCCATTCCTCGTAGAGGGGTTGTGACATTAAATGAGAGTATGATCGACCGCTGGGTGTCTGAAAGAGACTCATGGCTAGCGATAAAGAGGTGAGTGCTTCAATAGACAGAGTTTCTGTTTTCATTTATGTGTATTATGTCCACATCACCCTTAAAAACAATATTGTCAAAGTGTTTGTCAGTTCTTGCTGACAAAAAAGTTTTGCTGAAGGATTCAGCAAATAGACTTATAAGTAGAGTATGTTAGAAGTCTTATTTAATGTTGTGGCCTGTAATTTATACATGGACTATATTTACAGGGAAATAACAAAAGTGTTCTCCTCTGCTGCCTGTTTGAACGGAAGTTTTCTCAAAGCAAGGTAACTCAGAAGTAGATATGTCTAGCAATTTTTGAAGCCAAAACGAATCTGCTGAAAGCATCACAAATATTTATGTACATTTTTGTTTTTGCAGTCATGATGAACAGGATTTTGAGCTGGCTGAAAAAGCTTTTTCAAAGTTATCAGGGAACGAAAAGGTGATATCAAAGGTAATAGTAAATCCAAAGTATTCAGTTTGTTTAACATTAAACGATGCAATGACATTTAATAAGACTTAAAGGTGCTGAAAGGGGTTTTCTATCTTCTGTGTGGTGTCTATTTACTTTTTTGTTTACTTTCACAAACTAAACTGTATACAACCTGGAATTCCTTTAATTTGTGTATCTCAGGTAGTGACGGTGGTTGAACAGATGCTGCGTTCTCTGAATCCAAATCCAGTTGGTGAGGAATCGCTGAGACTTTACATTCTCCTCCCTGAGCTCATCAGACGTCTCCAGAAACAACAAAGAACTGAACTCACTGAAGCTCTGGCCTCCAAAATCCTTCAGCTGGATCCTGCTATTCAGAGGGTGTTAGGTAAAGCTGAAGACCTTTTCAGCCTTTGTGTTGTTGTCCTTGTTGTATTTGTCTAAGTATTTTTATGTTATATTCTCAGAGAAGTACTGGTCCAAACTCCCTGATGATTGGCTTAAAAGCTTGGTGAAGTTATTTCGTAAAGCATCTGCTGAGCTGATTGGCCAGATTTCTCGTGGTGAAATCAATCAGGAGGATATACAACACTTGGAGAAGTTTTTGAAGATCCTTCAGATTATCTATCAGGTGCCTTTTTTAAACACTGGATCAAAGATGTAATTTAATCTATCATTGTATAATAGTTGTTTATACTTTGTTGTGAAGGTCTGCTGCAGTGCCAACAGAGACATCCCAAACAGGGATTTCATCATTCATGAGATCAATGATCTGCTAGATACAGTAAGAACCAAAGTAATAGTGAATTCTGCTGCACAGAATGTTTTTTCTTTGAGGAATATTAAAATACAAGAAAATTATCTTTTTCTACATCAATAGCTGCAAGCCACCTTGGAATACCTGGAAGAGTGCATTGATGTCTGTGATATCGTTTTAAAAATGCACTACATTGTGGGTATTTAAGGCTTTTATCATGATACATATGAATATTTGCATGAACTTGTTTTTTGTTCAATAACTATATTTCTCCCATGCACCTTTCTTTCAGAGAACTATTAAAATATTATTCAAGTTCCCTTTTGCGGCTGATACTGCATCTAAATGGAGAATGTTTCATGTAAGTGACATATGCCATGATAAACTGAGGGTATGTTTACACGACAATGATGTACTAAAAACGGAGAAGTTTTTCCATGAAAAGCTTTGCATACGTTTTTGTAGTTTAAACAGAGATTATATTGTTTTCAAAAACTTGCAACATGTTCTCAAAAGTTTGTTTTCAGACCCCCAAAATGCTGCTGTTTAAACGAACAGCCAAAATAAAAAGTTTTCCATATTTAGTTTTAGAAAACAGTGTCGTGTAAACGCCCTGTGAATGTAATCATTTTATGCAAATATCCAGCTAACATTATTGTGCGTTTTTAAGTACCTGCGGGACGAACGGATACAGAGAGTTTCAGACTTATTCATACTTATGGACAGTACCAACATGTTGCGCATAAACAGGGAATCATTGTTGACGGACACACTTGAGTATCTCAGACAAAACATCTACTCATTTTCCCATCGATTGAAGGTAAATGGAATAGCAATAGTTGACCATTTGAAACATCTGATATGCCATTTTACCATACTGTAAGGCCTCGTTTTATGAAACTTTTTTGGGGGGGTAAAAATGTTTCCTCTGCAGGTGGCGTTCATTGGGGAGAATGGAAGAGATATGAGGGGTTTATCGGCAGAATTCTTCTCCCTCCTTTCCCAGTCTCTTCTGAAATGGGAGAAGAAGGTCCTGGAAGTCCATGAGAGTTCACTGGTTTGGTTCAATCCTGATGTAAGTTGTACACCAAACATTCCTCATTCTTCCTGGTTTCTCCCATTTATCAGTATGTGCTATGATGCTTGTTTTTTTTTTTCAGAACATGCAAGATGATTTTTACTATCTTGGCGTTATCTGTGGAATGGCGCTCTACAACTGTCATTATATAAACATTGACTTCCCGCTGGCCTTGTTCAAGAAACTCCTCCAGCAGAGTCCCACACTGAATGATCTGGAGGAACTATCTCCTGTGGAGGCCAGGTAAACGATTAAAGACTACGAGCCATCAGAATTTATACATTGTAGTGTTACAGAGCAGGTCATATTTATAATTGCATTTCAAAAAATCTCACATTAGAAGTCTGAAAAGCCTTCTTGAGGAGGACGAGGACGAAGTCGTGGATACACTCTTTTTGGATTTCACGGTAATACAGTTTCTATGGTTCATTTGTATAATTGTACACAGCTGTAATTTTAAAACTTACATTTGTGTTATTTACCTCCTTCAGGTCAGAGGGCAAGAGCTCATTCCAAATGGAAATCAGATTCCAGTGACCAAAGTTAATAGGTATAAACTGTTTGCTCTACTTGTGTAATTGCCTGTCTATCTATCTATCTCAACTTTTCAAAATATCTTTCAATCTTTCAATCAAGCATGTCTTGAAAAACATTCCTTTTCTATATGTCCTTGTGATGTTAGACAGTTTACTAAGTCACTTTGGTACATTTCTCAGATCAGAATTGAAATTCTCAAAACTGCTAGTTCAACCTCTACATCATGTAGTCACTTGTGCACATCAAAAGCAATTCTCATTCTTCAAAATCATTGTGAATGATTTTGTATGTTCATGGAATTGATTATGTACAATTGTCTGCTGTTTCCGCTAGCCTGGTAATGCCAAACTCTGCTACTTCGCTTTGCTTCGTAGACAGAGTCTGGAAGGACAAGCGTTTTCTTTCTTGTGGGCGGGCGCTTGTCTGAAGTTTAAAATCATTGGTGTACCCGTAAGCCAATCACATAACGGTTGGTTATGACGTATGCTATTCGGCGACTCGGCTGCCTCGAACTTTTGCTGTAAACACCGGTATTTACGCGAAATACCGGAGTGAAGATGGCTGTGAACGACTTTTGCAGATTATGTGAAGTGAATATACGCATCCACAATTATCGCCTTGCCGGACTTTGGCCTCCCCAGTTTCTCGCTGACAATCGGCAACAGTTGATGAATTAAACTTTTCCCAAAACCTGTCGGGAGTAGGGCCACAACATCACCTCCATTCAAAATGTGAACTAAACACTCTTCTTGTTCGGTTCAGTTGGCAAATGCCGGGAATATTCTCCACAACAGAGCGAATAGCATCCCGTGTCTCCATGTCCGCTGTCGTTTTAGATTTCCGTCACCTAGACTACAATCTTAAATTCGGCGCTTAGCGTCTACGTCACGGCTCTCAATCCGCCCTCTGTTCGCTGATTGGCCGGCTGCTGCGGAGCCGGAGATAAACCGGGAGATGGTCTGCTATATCAGACTGAGTACAGAAGCGAAATGAAATTGAGCGGGTTTCCTCAATTTTTCTAAGTAAAGTCAACGGATCGCTTTTTACAGTATAGTTGCTTAAGCCTTTCAATGCAAAATGGTTTAGCTAGTTGTCATAATCTGTCAAGCATATTTTTCATACATTTCTATTATACTTTTTTGTAAATGTGTTCTGAATTGATGAATTGCTACACTGTAAAAAGTGCTCAGTTGACTTAACTTAAAAAAATTTAGAAAACCCGTTGCCTCAAAATTATTAAGTAAATAATAATAATTTTAAAAAAAAGTTAAGTGAACTTGACAATTCACTTAACTTATTTTTTTTAATTATCATTTACTTAAAAATTTTAAGGCAACGGGTTTCCTCAATTTTTTTAAGTTAGCACTTTTTACAGTGTACAGGCTTTTGCAAGTAATCCATTGTCCAATTTTGTACAAATTGGTTAACCGATATTAAGACTGATTCAAGAAATGTACCAAAGTGACTGAGAAAAACTGTAAAATACTTCAATGAATTATCCATTACATCTGAATGGATATTATATGAAAAGACAACATAAAACAGAGAATTTAGCCTATAGATGCTGTATATGTTCCCTGTTTTGGCAGTGCTGGATTTCCTTATGTTTCATTGCAAAGTAAGAACACTGTGTTTTTTTGCAGACAGAAATATGTGGATTTGTATGTCGACTTCGTTTTCAACAAGTCAGTAAAAAGTCAGTTCGAGCATTTTTCAGAAGGTTTCTTTAAGGGCTGCCCACTTGATGTGTGGAGCATGTTTCACCCTGAGGAACTCCAGGAGCTTCTCCACGGCTCCCCAAAATACGAGTGGAAGGAGCTTCAGCAGGTAAACGTGTTCAAGAAACGTGCCAATGTTTGACGTTTTAAATATTTGACAGTACCTGAGTTTTTCTGCTTCTTTTTCAGTGTGCCTCCTATGAAAAGTGCTCTGCCTCTGATGAGCTCATCAAGAACTTCTGGACTGTTTTCTTTGAGTTATCTGAAGAGAACAAGAGGAAATTTCTGAGTAAGTGTTGGCTTTAATATATGAGCATCCTGAAGCATCTATGTCACATGCACATTTAGGGAATATCATTGTTATTCCTTCACGTTTTCATATTTCATTTATTTTTCTCTAGTTTTCCTGTATGGGACGGACCGTGTACCTGTGGGAGGTTTCTCAAAGCGTTCTCTGAAGATTGAACTGCGGGACTGTCCTGATGCAGAAGACCGACTGCCAGAGGCCCAGACCTGTTTTGGCAGATTAATTCTTCCCAAATACAGCGATATCAACACACTTCGTGACAAGCTAATACATGCAATCAGCTTTTGTAAGGTTTTTGGACGAGAGTGAACTTTCCTCGAGGTTCCAACCCCAAAATATATGCAGTCAAGCATATTCTGCTAAACTTTGTAGCTTATTAGTTTTAAATGTTACATGAACTGTTATTCAGTTTTGCCTGAGCTTCTTTCAGTCATAGATTTGCAATATAGATGTTACTCTTTTGCTTAATGTTGTCACATTATTTTTGTAAATGTATAGTTGTAAATATTTGTAGGCTAAATAAACACAATATGAGAGCTATACATATTCTATTTTATATATAGCATAAAATAATGACCTTTCATTGTTTATGATTTACAGCTGGCAGAATAACTTAACTAAAGCACTTTGTAATTTTTATATTATATATAATGCATTAATATGTGGATATTCTGGTGTGTCAACTTATAACCTGTTATTTATTGTTAAATAAATAAAAATACATGTGTTGGCACTCATTCGTAATCTGTTTGGTTGACAGTATTGAGCCAATTACTGTTACTACTAATGTCCTCCCAGCACTTTTCCCTCATTGAGGTGGCTGGACAGCCTCAGAAATGTAATGAAGCACAGAAACATTCACATGAACAGCAGAAGTACATCTGATTTTTATTATTTTCTTCATTGGCTATTTCAATTTATTAAATAAAACCTACATACCCTCCTATAGCTCGATTTGTATCAAGTTAGAATGACAAATAATTACAGTGATTTCGCGTTCTAAAATATAGGCTACAGGACTTACGCAGAACTTGTACAGAATTACAAGCTTCACCATCCGCTGCACTTTTTCTGTATGAAAAACAGATGAATAATGGAGACTTTAGTGAGTTTTCAGTCCATTACATTTTGCCAAACACCTCTTTTTGTGATCTGTGAAGGAATGTACAGGTGCTGGTCATATAATTAGAATATCATCAAAAAGTTGATTTATTTCACGAATTCCATTCAAAAAGTGAAACTTGTATATTATATTCATTCATTACACACAGACTGATACATTTCAAATGTTTATTTCTTTTAATTGTGATGATTATAACTGACAACTAAGGAAAATCCCAAATTCAGTATCTCAGAAAATTAGAATATTACTTAAGACCAATACAAAGAAAGGATTTTTAGAAATCTTGGCCAACTGAAAAGTATGAACATGAAAAGTATGAGCATGTACAGCACTCAATACTTAGTTGGGGCTCCTTTTGCCTGAATTACTGCAGCAATGCGGCGTGGCATGGAGTCGATCAGTCTGTGGCACTGCTCAGGTGTTGTGAGAGCCCAGGTTGCTCTGATAGTGGCCTTCAGCTCTTCTGCATTGTTGGGTCTGGCATGTCGCATCTTCCTCTTCACAATACTCCATAGATTTTCTATGGGGTTAAGGTCAGGCGAGTTTGCTGGCCAATTAAGAACAGGGATACCATGGTCCTTAAACCAGGTACTGGTTGCTTTGGCACTGTGTGCAGGTGCCAAGTCCTGTTGGAAAATGAAATCTGCATCTCCATAAAGTTGGTCAGCAGCAGGAAGCATGAAGTGCTCTAAAACTTCCTGGTATACGGCTGCGTTGACCTTAGACCTCAGAAAACACAGTGGACCAACACCAGCAGATGACATGGCACCCCAAACCATCACTGACTGTGGAAACTTTACACTGGACCTCAAGCAATGTGGATTGTGTGCCTCTCGTCTCTTCCTCCAGACTCCGGGACCCTGATTTCCAAAGGAAATGCAAAATTTACTTTCATCAGAGAACATAACTTTGGACCACTGAGCAACAGTCCAGTCCTTTTTGTCTTTAGCCCAGGTGAGACGCTTCTGACGCTCTGTTGTTCAAGAGTGGCTCAATGCGACAGCTGAAACCCATGTCTTGCATACGTCTGTGCGTAGTGGTTCTTGAAGCACTGACTCCAGCTGCAGTCCACTCTTTGTGAATCTCCCCCACATTTTTGAATGGGTTTTGTTTCACAATCCTCTCCAGGGTGCGGTTATCCCTATTGCTTGTACACTTTTTTTCTACCACATCTTTTCCTTCCCTTTGCCTCTCTATTAATGTGCTTGGACACAGAGCTCTGTGAACAGCCAGCCTCTTTTGCAATGACCTTTTGTGTCTTGCCCTCCTTGTGCAACGTGTCAATGGTCGTCTTTTGGACAACTGTCAAGTCAGCAGTCTTCCCCATGATTGTGTAGCCTACAGAACTAGACTGAGAGACCATTTAAAGGCCTTTGCAGGTGTTTTGAGTTAATTAGCTGATTAGAGTGTGGCACCAGGTGTCTTCAATATTGAACCTTTTCACAATAGTCTAATTTTCTGAGATACTGAATTTGGGATTTTCCTTAGTTGTCAGTTATAATCATCAAAATTAAAAGAAATAAACATTTGAAATATATCAGTCTGTGTGTAATGAATGAATATACAGTAATATACAAGTTTCACTTTTTGAATGGAATTAGTGAAATAAATAAACTTTTTGATGATATTCTAATTATATGACCAGCACCTGTATAGTACTGATTTGAAACAATACGGGAGTAAAAATTGCCAACAGACTCTTAATTTTGGGCGAACTATCCCTTTAAGTTTTGGTTTCGTTTTCCAGTGACGTCCAAAGATATCATTCCCTTCTCACATACTTTCATTTTGTGGGAAATTCAACAAGTTTCGTTTAGGCTGAAACCAACGCTTTTGCTTAACTTTCGTGTTTGCTTTCAGTTTATTATGAGTGTGTTCGTCAGTCCAGGAAGGAAGAGAGAAGAGACTCTTCCGGAGTCTGATCTTCTCGTGCATCAGCTGTGATCATGTTGTGTTTTTGGGGAGCGCAGGTCAGAGAGGGGTTGGGGCTGGTAAAGCCTGACCAAGTCAAACATGGCAAATGTGGAATACGATCTGTGTGCCCGAAATCAAATGTTCAGGACATGTCAGCTGGAAGGAGTTTTGCTGGATTCATCCGGGATGGGAAGGTCTCGGTCCTGAGATTGCGCAGTGAAGACAGTGATGATCATCTAGGTATGATACAATAAATGGCGCTTTGTTTTATTCATATTGTTAAATTATAACTACATAGGCTAAAACATAATAATTGATAAGATATGCAATGAAAACATAAATATATTTTAATAATAAAACATGTTTTTTTTGTGTTTATAAACATGTTTATAATATTTAATAGCCTAGGCCTATATATTTTATTTACTCCAGAATCACAAGAGCTAAATGACGAAACTGATGACAAAATCAGACTGATAGTCTGTGGAGGAGATGGTGCTGTTCTTCTTTCTGATTCAGGAAAAGTTCTCATCATGGATAAATCTACTGTGTGCAGGTATGTTTATGGAGACATGACAGTATAAATGACAATAAATGATAATAACAGATCTGACAGATTGTCCTGTCTCTGCAGGTCTCTCAAAGGTCTGGATAACAGGCAGGTGATTCAGATCGCATGTGGAGACCATCATTCAATGGCACTAACCAACGGTATTCACAACTATTTCATCTAACATCTGCCATTTTTCTTATCTTATGATTGCCATGAATTGATTGAGTTTTGAGTGTAGATGTTCAGAGCTGTTGCTCTTTCAGATGGTCAGGTGTTCGTGTGGGGTGAGAACTCTCATGGTCAGCTGGGTTTGAGGAAAGATCATCCCGGCTCTCCGTCTGCTCAACATGTTCAGAGTCTGAGTGGGATCCCGCTGGCTCAGATCAGCGCTGGAGGAGACCACAGCTTTGTGTTGTCTCTCTCTGGAGTCGTGTTTGGATGGGGAAAGAACTCTGCTGGACAGCTGGGCCTCGGAGACACTACAGGTCTGATTATTTCTTCATGTAAAAGCTAAATCAGTAACAGTATGAAAGTACACGTAAAGGTACTAAATTGTGCAATACCGTGTCAAATCAAAGCATGAAAATGTTGCATTTGGAAGTGATGAATTCAATTCACAATTCTTGTCACCAAAGACAGACACGTCCCAACAATTATAAATAGACTTCAATTGAAGAAAACTGTGTCCATCTCATGTGGAGGAGAACACACTGCCACTTTATCAAAGGTACAGTATCATAATTATTATTATTATTTATTATTTTATTATTATTATTACATACAGTTAGGTCCATATATATTTGGACACACACACAATTTTTATAATTTTAGTAGCTGACCAAACATATTCATATAGTTGCTGTTATATAATGAATATGGGATTAAAGTGCACACTCTGATCTTTAATTTGAGAGTATTCACATCAAAAATTGGAGAAAAGGTTAAGGAATTACAGCTCTTTAATACGTACCTCTCCCCTTTTCAAGGGACCATAAGTCCAGGACCATAAATTGGACAGTTAACTCAAAATCTGTGTCATGGACAGATGTGGGCTATTCCTTCGTTATTTCTACATCAGTTAAGCAGGTAAAGTCAAGTCAAGTCAAGTCACCTTTATTTATATAGCGCTTTTAACAATACAGATTGTGTCAAAGCACTTAACAGTATCAAATTGGAGGATAGAGTGTCAGTAATGTATAATGATAAGATTAAACACTACATTTTCAGTTAAAGGCATTTCATTATTGAATTCAGAGATGTCATTGTCTTGCTCAGTTTAGTTTAAATAGTATCTGTGCAATCAAATCGGCGATAATCGCTAGAAAATTAAGTGTCCCCAACTGAGCAAGCCAGAGGCGACAGCGGCAAGGAACCAAAACTCCCTCTGTGACAGAATGGAGAAAAAAACAGGGGGCTCAGTCAGGGGGCCAGTTCTCCTCTGACCAGATGAAACCCGCAGTTCAAAAGTTTATATTTCTATTTTTTTATTTTGTTGCAATTTCTAACAATAATAGTATTATGTAGTTAGGCATTTTATTATATTTTTAGTTATTTTGTTATATTTTTAGTTTTATTGTATTTTAATCGAGGTTTTCGCTGGGGATATGTCTCTGGGGTCATCTGGGTGTCCTGGTCTCTGCTGACGATCAGGGCTGTAGACATCATCTCTTGGTGCTGATCCACCATCTGATCGGATACGGACTGAGAAACAGAATAGGAAAGAAACAGACAAATATTAGTGTAGATGCCATTCTACTTATGATGTAACGAGTACATCGTGTGTTATGGGGAGTGTTCCCGGTTCCGGTTGATCTAATTAATGCAGCCTAACAATCCTTTAACGGATTTGAATAATAGAAGCGTATTAGTGTGTTATTTGTTAGCCAGGCTAAAGAGATGGGTCTTTAATCTAGATTTAAACTGACAGAGTTTGTCTGCCTCCCGAACAGTGTTAGGTAGATTGTTCCAGAGTTTGGGTGCTAAATAGGAAAAGGATCTGCCGCCCGCAGTCGATTTTGATATTCTAGGTATTATCAAACGGCCAGAGCTTTGAGAACGCAGCGGACGTGAAGGACTATAGTGTGATAAGTGCTCGCTCAAGTATTGAGGAGCTAAGCCATTCAGGGCTTTATAAGTAATTAACAAGATTTTAAAATCTATCCGATGTTTGATAGGGAGCCAGTGCAGTGTTGACAGAACCGGGCTAATATGGTCATATTTCCTGGTTCTAGTAAGGACTCTAGCTGCTGCATTTTGGACCAACTGTAGTTTGTTGATCAAGCGTGCAGAACAACCACCCAATAAAGCATTACAATAATCTAACCTTGAGGTCATAAACGCATGAATTAACATTTCTGCATTTGACATTGAGAGCATAGGTCGCAATTTAGATATGTTTTTGAGATGAAAAAAATGCAGTTTTACAGATGCTAGAAACATGGCTTTCAAATGACAGATTGCTATCAAACAGCACACCTAGGTTCCTGACTGATGAAGAAGAATTGACAGAGCAGCCATCTGGTGTTAGATCATGTTCTAGGTTGTTACATGTGGGGTTTTTAGGTCCGATAATTAACACCTCTGTTTTTTCAGAATTTAGCAGTAAAAAATTACTTGTCATCCAGTTTTTTATATCGACTATGCATTCCGTTAGTTTCTCAATTTGGTGTGTTTCACCTTGCCGCGAGTATCATCAGAGTATCATAGAGCTGAGTATCATCAGCATAACAGTGAAAGCTAACACCATGTCTCCTGATAATATCTCCCAAGGGTAACATGTAAAGCGTGAAAAGTAACAGCCCTAGTACTGAGCCTTGAGGTACTCCATACTGCACTTGTGATCGATATGATACCTCTTCATTCACTGCTACGAACTGATGGCGGTCAGATAAGTACGATTCGAACCATGCTAAGGCACTTCCACTAATGCCAACAAAGTTTTCTAGTCTATTCAAAAGAATGTTGTGGTCGATAGTGTCGAACGCAACGCTAAGATCCAGTAGAACTAATAAAGAGGTAAAGGGTCTGGAGTTGATTCTAAGTGTGCCATTTGCATTTGGAAGCTGTTGCTGTTAACCTACTTCATGCAGTCAAAGGAGCTCACTGAACACACTGGTGAGCTCAGCAACATAAAAAGGCCTGGATGTCTACGGAGGACAGCAGTGGTGGATGATCAGAGGATTCTCTCCATGGTAAAGAAAACTCTTTCACAACATCCAGCCAAGTGAAGAACACTCTCCAGGAGGTATAGACGGGTCACTGTCAAAGTCTACAATCAAGAGAAGACTTCACGAGAGCAAATACTGAGCGTTCACCACAAAGCCAGATTAGACTTTGCCAAAAAAACATCTAAAACAGCCAGACCACTTCTGGAAAAGCATTCTTTGGACGGTTGAAATTAAGATCAACCTGTACCAGAATGATGGGAAGAAAAAAATATGGAGAAGGCTTGGAACAGCTCATGATCCAAAGCATACAAAATCATCTGTGAAACATGGTGGAGCAGTGTAATGAGCAAGCATGGCTTCTAGTGGCTCTGGGTTACTGGTGTTTAGTGATGACGTGACAGAAGACAGAAGCAGCCGAATGAATTCTGAAGTGTACAGGGATATACTGTCTGTCTGCCCAGATTCAGACAAATGGAGCAAAGTTGATTGGGCGGCGCTTAATAGTACAAGTGGAAATGATCAAAAACATACAGCAAAAGCAACCCAGGAGTTTTTGAAGGTAAAAAAAGTGGAATATCCTGCAATGGCCAAGTCAATCTCCTGATCTCAGCCGGGTTGAGCATGCATTTTACTTGCTGAAGACAACCCCTCCCGCCTATGGAACTCCCTTCCCCTTGATATTCGTAACAGCGATTGCCTGCTGACTTTTAAAACGCGTCTTAAGACATATCTTTTTATACAGGCTTTTTTATGTTTTGAGTCTTTTCTGCACTTTATCTGAATATGCTGAGTGTTTGTTGTGTGTTTTTGTCTTGTGTAGTGATTTGTATTTTTATTTTTTATCTTTGCTTGCTTGTGAGGTGACCTTGCTTCTTTCGAAAGGCGCCCTTAAATAAAATGCATTATTATTAAAACTAAAGGCAGAAAGACCCACAAGCAAACAATAACTGAAGTCAGCTGCAGTAAAGGCCTGGCAAAGCATCACAAAGGAGGAAACCCAGTCTCTGGTGATGTCCACGAGTTCCAGACTCAAGGCAGTCATTGCCTGCAAAGGATTCTCAACAAAATATAAAAAATGAACATTTTATTTATGATTATATTTATTTGTCCAATTACATTTGAGCCCCTGAAAATGGGGGGCTGTGTATAAAAATGGTTCTAATTCCTAAGTATTTATGTTATATTTTTGTTCAACCCTTTGAATTAAAGCTTAAAGTCTGCACTACATTTTCATATTGATTGTTTCATTTTAATTCTATTCTGGAGGCATACAGAGCCGAAATTATGGAAATTGTGTCAGTGTCCAAATATATATGAACCTAACTGTACTATTTTTAAATGATAAAATATATCACGCTATATGAATTATGAGATGTCTTGCCAGTGTATGGTAAAGTAACAATATCTGAAATAGATGCTGATCTTATGGTTGTATCATTAGGGCGGCACAGTGTTCACATTCGGATCCGGAGGTTCTGGTCAGCTTGGGCACAACTCATTTAGAGATGAACATCATCCGCGGGTGGTTGCTGAACTGTGGGGGTCTGAAGTGTCACAGGTCACATGTGGGAGGTAAAGACTGTTCATAAGCAATTAGTGTTCAGAGAAAAACTACAGATTTCTTTGACAGCACCCTTTTTTAATCTCATGCAACCATAACATAATGACAATTCCTCGAAAGATATATATTAGCCCTAATACAAGTCTTTGTATAATTCAGGTTAGTAATGATTTTTTTCTTTCTTTCAAAGACATCACACGCTTGTATCAATCACATCGTCAAAGCTGATCTACTCATTTGGATGTGGGACGCAAGGGCAGCTGGGAAACGGAGAAATGATCATGCAGTCTGTGCCTTTCCCTGTGGATCTGCCAACTGGTAAGCAAAAGTCATCTTTTAGCATTAGGGTATTTTGTTATGAATATTTTTATATTCATGATGATGCCCAAAGATCTGAACTAAGTATTTGTTGTACACAGAATGCAATCATGAATATACGATTGAAAAAATCATCGCTGGGGAGAATCATTCCTTTGCCTTGTTTTTCAAAGTAGGGCATGGCAGTTTTCATTCATTAGTAGTTTAACATAAATTATTGCTGCACTGTGATTACTCTTGTTTTACTTGCATTTTGTAGGAACTTGAAAGTAAGGCCAAATCCAATCCAAGCAGAGGGGGTTTGACATTAAATGACAGAATGATTGACCGATGGCTGTCTGGAACTGATTCATGGGCAACAATAAAACAGTGAGTGTTTTCCTTACAGTCTTGATCTTATGTTTGTAGGATTCTTACTATTTTTATAATTAGAGGTGTAATGATACAATTGAGCAATTGTATGTATGAAAGTAATGCATGTAAATGGATTTAAAAAGAATCATTAAAAGTAGTTTGTTATTTACAGGGAAATAAACACTGTGTTCTCCTCCGCTGCCTCTCTGAATGGAAGTTTTCTCAAAACGAGGTAAAATTAGGTCGTTCTATTTAGTCATTTCTTATTTTTGTGCCTAAAATGACTATTTCCATTACAGATTTTAAAGTAAATATCTGTTTTTGTAGTTGTGATGATCATTTTCAGACGTCTGCAGAGCATTGTGGTTTGGATTTTGATCTGGTTAAAACATCCTTTGCAAAGTTATCAGAGAATAAAAGCTTGATATCAGAGGTAATGATCAATCCAACATTTATAACCAATTTTAATTACATTTCAGATGCTGTTAATTTTATTTATTTTTTGTATCTCAGGTAGTGAAGGTGGTTCAGCAGACACTGCTGCCGTCTCTGAATCCAAATCCAACTGGTGTGGAAGCTCTGAGAGTTTATCTTCTCCTCCCTGAACTCATCAGACATCTCAAGAAACAAAAAACTGAGCTCACTGAAGCTCTGGCCTCCAAAATTCATGAGCTGAATCCTGATTCTCACAAGGTGTTAGGTAAAGCTGAAGACCTTTCAGTCTTTGACTTGTGTTTTTGGCTTTGCTCTATTTGTCTAAGTTTTTGTGTGTTATATTCTCAGAGAAGTACTGGTCCAAACTCCCTGATGATTGGCTCAAAAGCCTGGTGAGGTTATTTCGCAAACCATCTGCTGAGCTGATTGGCCAGATTTCTTGTGGTGAAATGGGCTATGACTTAACTAAACGCCTGAAGAAGTTTTTGAAGGTCCTTTCAATGATCTATCAGGTGCCTTTTTAAACAAAGATGCTTTTTTGGATCAAAGATGTATTTTAATCATTGTATAATAGTTGTTTATACTTTATTGTGAAGGTCTGCTGCAGTGCCAACAGAGACATCCCAAACAGGGGTTTCATCATTCATGAGATCAATGATCTGCTAGATACAGTAAGAACCAAAGCAATAGTGAATTCTGCTGCACAAAGAAATTTTTAGAGGAAAACCAAATCACCACAATATTCTTTTTCTACATCAATAGCTGCTAGCCACCTTGAAGAAACTGTTATTGCCATTTTTGTGTTTTGCTTTTCCCGACGATTGGGAGGATACGGTGAAATCGAAAGATTACTGCTTTGTAAGTATTAAAGGCTGTCGACTTGATACATGATGTATGACATTTTTATGTTTCTTGTTCAGTTACTTTGAGAAACCTTATATTTCTTCAATGCATCTTTCTTTCAGGAATCTATTAACATATTGGTCAAGTTCCCTTTTGTGGCTGACACTGTATCTAAACAGAGAATGTTTTCTGTAAGTCAGACATGGATATACTAAGTCATACATATGCCAAACATGCATATGACAAATAATACATTTTTTACGTAACAGTTCACCTAAAATGAAAATTTTGTCATCATTTAGTCACTCTTAAACTGAGAAATGCCTTTTTTTCCTTTTTTTTTTAACCATATAATGGAAAACAATGGGCACCAAACTGTTTGGTTATCAACATTCTTTAGAATATTTGTGTTCTGCAGAAGAAATAAAGTCATATGAGTAAATGATGACAAAATTTTTATTTTTGGGTGGACTATCCTATTAACATCATTTTACTCTTTTTAGTATTTGCAGGGTCAACTTTTAGAGAGCTTTCCAGACCCAGACAGGATCATTTTAAATGGCAACATGTTGCACATAAACAGGGAATCAGTGTTGACAGACACGCTAAAGTATCTCAGACAAAAAACCCACTCTTTTTGTTATCCACTGCAGGTAAAAGAATTAAAGAATTGAAATCAGAGTTGAAATGTCTGATATGGTATTTTAATGAAAATCTCCTGTGCAGGTGGCGTTCATTGGGGAGAACGGAGTAGATCTGATGGGTTTATCGGCAGAATTCTTCTCCCTCCTTTCCCAGTCTCTTCTGAAATGGGAGAAGAAGGTCCTGGAAGTCCATGAGAGTTCACTGGTTTGGTTCAATCCTGATGTAAGTTCACCAAACATTCCTTGTTCTTCCTAATGTGGTCTTTCTCATATATCACATACATGCGCCACGATGCTTGTGTCTTTTGCAGGGCATGCAAGCTAATAGGGATTTTTACTATCTTGGCGTTATCTGTGGAATGGCGCTCTACAACCAATCATTATATAAACATTGACTTCCCGCTGGCCTTGTTCAAGAAACTCCTCCAGCAGAGTCCCACACTGAATGATCTGGAGGAACTATCTCCTGTGGAGGCCAGGTAAACGATTAAAGACTACGAGCCATCCGAATTTATACATTGTAGTGTTACAGAGCAGGTCATATTTATAATTGTATTTCAAAAATCTCACATTAGAACTTTGAAAAGCCTTCTTGAGGAGGACGAGGACGAAGTAGTGGATATGCTCGGTTTCGAGTTCATGGTAATACAGTTTCTATGTTTCACATGTATTAGTGTACACAGCTGTTGTTTAAATTTATGCTGTTATTTACCTCCTTCAGGTCAAAGGAAAAAAGCTCATCCCAAACGGAGATCAGATTCGAGTGACCAAAGCTAATAGGTAGAAACAGATCTATCTGTCAAATCTTCAAAATATCTTTGAATGTTTCACACAAGCTTGTCTTGACAAAACGTTCCTTTTCTAAATGTCCTCTCGATGTTATAATATGTATATAGAGTTATAATGGAGTTAATGAGGTAGTGACACACAGGTGGAAGTGTCCAGGCAATAGGTTATGGGTGTTCATGATGGGAAAGCAAGGGAGACGGGAGGAGTGCCCTCTGATGGCGATCATGGGGACTCCAGCAGGAGGATGCAACAATCCATCACTGCATAGTGAAAACACTTTTTTTTTTTCAGACAGAAGTATGTGGATTTGTATGTCGACTTCATTTTCAACAAGTCAGTGAAGAAACAGTTCGAGCATTTTTCAAGAGGTTTCTTTAAGGGCTGCCCACTTGATGTCTGGAGCATGTTCCACCCTGAGGAACTCCAGGAGCTTCTCCACGGCTCCCCGAAATACGAGTGGAAGGAGCTTCAGCAGGTAAACGTGTTCAAGAAACGTGCCAATGTTTGACGTTTTAAATATTTGACAGTACCTGAGTTTTTCTGCTTCTTCTTCAGTGTGCCTCCTATGAAAAGTGCTCTGCCTCTGATGAGCTCATCAAGAACTTCTGGACTGTTTTCTTTGAGTTATCTGAAGAGAACAAGAGGAAATTTCTGAGTAGGTTTTGTCTTGAACACGAATGTCTTGATGTATCTACGTTATTTAAGGAATATCATTATTATTTGTCTCACATTATTTATTTTTCTCTAGTTTTCCTGTATGGGACGGACCGTGTACCTGTGGGAGGTTTCTCACAGCGCTCTCTGAAGATTGAACTGCGGGACTGTCCTGATGCAGAAGACCGACTGCCAGAGGCCCAGACCTGTTTTGGCAGATTAATTCTTCCCAAATACAGCGATATCAACACACTTCGTGACAAGCTAATACATGCAATCAACTTTTGTAAGGTTTTTGGACGAGCGTGAAATTCCCTCCAAATTCCAGACCATATGCAGTCAAGCATATGCTGCTAAACTTTGTAGCTTATTGGCTATGGAACACTCATATTGGCTAGTTATCATGATTTATATAGGTTAGATATCATAAAAATTGCTTATATATGTAAATAAACATTGTGAGAGCTATAGATATTCTATTTCTAGCATTATTTAAAAGACTTTTTATTGTTCATGTTTTACTGCTGGTAGAATAAATTAACTAAAGCCCTTTGTGATTTTTATATAGCCTAATATAATGCATTAATATACAGATATTCTGGCATGTCAACTCAAACTTATTGTATGTTTTGTTATTTAGTGTTTCTTCAAACATATTAATTTGCATAGATAAATAAAAATGCATGTTCTAGTAAATATGTCTATTATTGTGCATTTTTAAAAAATGATATTCATCAGATTATTTACACATGGAACAATAGAGGCAACATAACCGGAATAAAATAAGTTTAAGTACCAAATAATTGTTTTGATTTAACACAATGTTTTCACAATTGTGTTTAGTTAGTATGCAATACTAACTTTACTTGTTTTTGTGGCGCTCCTTCATAATCTGCTTGGTTCACAGGTTTGAACCAATTATTGGCGGGTGTTTTTTGTCACATTGTTACTACAAACGTCCTCCCAACAATTTTCCCTCTTGGCTCATTTGAACCTACTACCGATACAGTCAGTCATCTTCTACAACTTTTAGTTGCATTACCACCACCTGCTGGACAAATCTGAATGATTTTACCGGTACAAAATAGATAATAGCCCTCATGCAAAGGAATGTGTGTACCAAATTGTGTGAAAATCGGCCAGAAGGTGGCGCTATAAGACATATTATGTCACGCTTTCGAACAAGACGGGAGTATATAATTTATATCAATATCTTCATTTTTGGGTGAAACTAGGCTATCTCTTTAAATTTTGTTTTCGTTTTCAAATAAATTGTAATCCCTCATCCGTATTTTTATTTGTCATCATGGTTTTGTATGGAAGCCCGTTTCCGCCACTGAATAAAAAATAAAAAAGGTAATTTTAAGGACGTTTTATTTTTATTCAGTTGCGCGGAAATAAGGGTTAGCTTATCACTCTCTATTAAAAAAATTACAAACGTGGCAGATACAGTTTCCAAACGCTTTCATTTTGTGGGAAATCGAAAAGGTTTCGTTTAGCCTGAAACCAGCACTTCCTTTTTAACTTTCGTGTTTGCTTTCAGATTAATATGAGTGTGTTCGTCAGTCCAGGGGTGCAGAGAGACTCTTCCGGAGTCTGATCTTCTCGTGCATCAGCTGTGATCATGTTGTGTTTTTGGGGAGCGCAGGTCAGAGAGGGGTTGGGGCTGGTAAAGCCTGACCAAGTCAAACATGGCAAATGTGGAATACGATCTGTGTGCCCGAAATCAAATGTTCAGGACATGTCCGCTGTAAGGAGTTTTGCTGGATTCATCCGGGATGGGAGAGTCTCGGTCCTGAGATTGCGCAGTGAAGACCGTAATGATGGAAAACTAAGTATGATACACTAATGACACATTATGCCATCGTTTAAAAAGTTACAAATCTATATGATTTACGTAAGGGATAATCAACGGCTAGCCGTGCATTAAAATCATAGACTGTAAAAAAAATCCGTGGACCGCCCGACGCGAATTCTTGGAAATTATTTTTCCATATCTCTCAATCTTGGATAGCCAGATCTTCTTGATTTGATTTGTATAGTACTTTCCATTTATCCCAGAATTTGTTTGAATTTATTGATTTTTCGATTTCTTTAAACTGGTCCTGCAGAAATTGGG